>NC_071088.1:34630000-34930000 GCF_027358695.1 Spea bombifrons
TTACCTCTAAAGAGGTTCTTTGGACAAAGTCTTATTAGAAGATTAGGATGGCTTTCATTAGTTTCTATAGGCTGTATGTGGATTTTTTCCTTTTTATTCAATGTTCTTTTGAAAGGAAACTGTCCAATCAATTAGATGGGGCTGCATAAATACACATGTTTTACTTTTAAAAGGAAGGTTTGTATTCAATTTCTTGTGTTTTTTGGGGGGGATTGTCATAATATTTATAATATGTACAATATTAAAAACAAAACAAAAAACCCAGCATGCTAATGGATCAACTAACTAGGTGTTGGCTCCTTTTGTTTAATCTTCTTTCAGCAACATGTTCATACTACCCATGTTTAATCACTATATTCTTTTGGCAGAGTAATGTTGATCCTCGGGATGACGTATTTGGTTATCCTCACCAATATGATGACAAGCCATCGCTGAGTAAAACCGAAGACCGGAAAGAGTACAACATTGGTGTACTGAGACATCTGCAGGTCATCTTTGGCCACTTGGCTGCATCAAGATTGCAGTACTATGTTCCAAGAGGGTTTTGGAAACAGTTTAGGTGTGTTTTCGTGTCTTTTTCGCTGAAATATAGGACATGAAAAACTAAAAATGAGTGTTATTGGAGGAGTGGTTAATGTATATGCGTATTCTCAAACTATGTACAGTAAACTGTATTAATCCTGCATTGGGTGTATGAATCGTCCAAGTCTGGCCATGTATAGCACTGGTTCCCATTATTTACATTAAAAAAGTGCTGTTCTTAGTGTGTTGAAACAGAGGAATCCTAAAATTTCTGCTTTAAAGTACTGTTCACGTAAACAGGATGTTAATTGAGCTCTAGCGTGTTAGGTGCAGGAGCACCTTCACATTACCTGTACTTCTGTGTTCTGTGTTTATCCAGAAATGTCTTGTCAATTAATTGCATTGTATATCATAACGTGACTTGCCCAGTGATGATAGACATCCTTGCTCAGTTTTCAATGACTGAAATAACAGCCATCTCCTAATGTGCTGTGTGAGCACTGATTAGGAGCTGAGGGCATTTCACGATTATATAAATATATCGCATGAGCCAGATTCGCCTGCTGCCTTCTTACTACCCTCGAAACAGAGAAAGTAAAATTTCATCCAAAGCAGCTGCTTAGCTCAATGTGTGCAATACTCTAAGACTATTTGGGGGGAGCAGTGGCTTAGCCATAAAGGACATGAGACATGCATTTATGGTAAAGGCTCCATATGGCAGGTGGTGTAGAGAAGCCCAGAAGGGATTGTAGAATGTAGCCTTCGAAGGCTAGTATTTTTTTTATAATTTGAGTAGTTTTAAATGTCGGAGAGTTGGACAATGAAGAGGCTCCTTCCAAGAAATGTCTTGCTCAAGCGCCATACATGTGTTTTATCCTGCTGTATGGATAGAATCAAAGCATATAAAGCAAAAGTGTTTTTTGTTTAGTTTTTTGGGGTTTTTTTAGCTTTAAATCGCAGCTTGTGTATTTTGCGGATTTATACTAAAAGTGCGTAAAAGGCATAGAGAAATTCTGTGACTTATTTGTGTCATTATTTTAGGCTTTGGGGAGAGCCTGTTAATCTTCGTGAGCAACATGACGCTTTAGAATTTTTCAATTCACTGGTTGACAGTTTAGATGAAGCTTTAAAAGCCCTAGGTCACCCAACCATGCTAAGTAAAGTTTTAGGAGGATCCTTCGCCGATCAAAAAATTTGCCAAGGATGCCCACATCGGTAAGTGTCTTAAAACAAATCCATTTTTATTAAACTATTTCTGTTGTCTATCCTCTATTAACATTGATATTTTACTGTAAGGATTAAAATCCTGCTACTTATAAAATACATTTTCCAAAATATTACAATGTTAACTTGAATGTAATATTTTGAACATCTTACAGTCCCTTTTTAATTAGGTTTTCTACTATTTTGGTATGCATACTATTACTAGACAACTGTGTGTAAAAATGCTTTGTCTTGGGGGGGAAAACGTACTCTATCAATTTTTAAGTGTTCTAAATACATCTTAGAGGATGTATTTGTGACCCAAAGCCCCTTTAATTTGTTGTCCCTTTTGCAAATTCATGGCAAGGTTCTGCAGAATCGCCCCATATGCATTTCCCCTTTCCACAGCACTGATCTAAATGCCCTGTAGGAGATGCCCTGTTCGGCCAACAGGTCTCTTACCTCCGGTCAGATCCAGCACTGGCTCAGGAAAAGCTGCATGCAGGGCACTGTTCAGTCCCATGTCTGCTTGTGTAGGAAAGCACTCCCATTGATTTTCATAGGAGCCGTTTCGTGATTGAAGCAGTCAATCTTCTATAGACAGGCACACTAAACTGCCTCTTTAATTGAGTACAGCATTGTTTTGCAGGTACGAATGTGAGGAGTCTTTTACAACCCTGAATGTAGATATTAGGAACCACCAAAATCTGCTCGACTCAATGGAGCAGTATGTCAAAGGAGACTTGCTGGAGGGCGCAAATGCGTATCATTGTGAGAAGTGCAACAAAAAGGTAACTGGAGTCTGCCCACATGGTTTATCAGTGTAGATGTCTAGAGTATCACTATCCCAATATGTCTATCAATGATCTAAACGACAAAAAATAGGCACACACAAAGTTGATAACTTGGTAAGAGGAGGGAGGGCTATTAGGGGGGTTTTGACTATTTTGTGTTCACTGCAATTACATGGTCCCTATATTAAAAATCTCTGATTTTAATTTTGTGTTTGTCTGCTGAATCCTTAAACATTTCTAACATTTGTGTTTTTTTTAAGGTTGATACAGTGAAGCGTTTACTCATTAAAAAGCTGCCTCCTGTTTTGGCAATCCAGCTGAAGCGTTTTGATTATGACTGGGAAAGGGAATGTGCAATCAAATTTAATGATTATTTTGAGTTTCCCCGGGAGCTTGACATGGAGCCCTACACAGTTGCAGGTGTTGCCAAGTTGGAAGGAGATGATGTAAACCCTGAAAATCAGGTCATCCCCAATGAACAGACGGAAAACGAGCCTGCTGGAAGCACCAAGTACCGACTGGTGGGAGTGTTGGTACACAGTGGGCAGGCTAGTGGAGGCCATTACTATTCATACATTATCCAAAGGAACGGTGGAGATGGCGAGAAGAACCGTTGGTATAAGTTTGATGATGGGGATGTTACTGAATGCAAAATGGATGATGATGAGGAAATGAAGAACCAGTGCTTCGGAGGAGAGTATATGGGAGAAGTATTTGACCACATGATGAAGCGAATGTCTTATCGGCGACAGAAGAGATGGTGGAACGCCTACATTCTTTTTTATGAGCGTATGGACACATTAGACAAGGACAATGAACTGATTAAATATATTACAGAACTAGCAATCACCTCTAAACCCCATCAGATCAAGATGCCATCAGCCATTGAGCGAAGTGTTCGCAAGCAAAACGTGCAGTTTATGCACAACAGAATGCAATTCAGCTTAGAATATTTCCAATTTATTAAGAAGTTACTAACCTGTAACAGTGTCTACCTAAATCCTCCCCCAGGTAAGTAGTGACCCATACATTTTTTTTTTGTCAGTGATCCTCCATATTTTCTTTCCCCTTCATTTGTAATTGTCTCAGGTTTGTGCAGTAGTCTTTAAAGGGCCTTATCTTTATTAAGAGGATAAGGAAATTATTTCACAGAACCTCAGTAACTTCATATATTAAATACCACAAACTAATGTAGGTGGCAAATAGTGCTTATAGGACCACTCCTTTTTATTCTGTGCATCATTTTGCGTCAGACAACATAATTTTTCACTGAACCATGCATCGTTTTAAGGAACATCAACAGTGATGACCATAGTGCAAGTTAACTTAAAATGTATTGAAAATATAGAACTGAATGCCTGCTGAATACGTAGGACAGCTGATTTCAGCCACTCTTTAGGACATTGCAGTCCCTGCTTTTATGTTCAAGTTTCTACATCTACATCAGCAGAAATAGTTTTATTTTTGTTCGTATTAACTATATTACTATAAATCGGATACCTCTCTCTTCCTTGTGTGTTTATCTGGTGGCCCCCCTCACCATTGTTTGTGAAGATGCGCAGCGGTAAGATAACTTACACTGTGCATAGTTTTTATTTCACATCTATCACCCCTGATCACATTGCAAGAATCTGTATGGACAAACAGATTAATATTTTTGAAGGGAAAGTATTCATCCCCCCCCCCCTATGTGCGCATCGCTGGACTCTGGTCATCACTGTTAGAATCTTTATTTTAACCCTGTCTGGGATGTGCTATTTTGTTTGCAGCACTTTTAATTGATTATTTCTGGTTTAAACATTGGATATATTTTTTTTTTGCATTTATTTACACCAATTTATGGAATATGCCAGAGATATGTTATCAGAAAAGATCATCCCCACGCTGATGAAAATTTTAACTTGTACATCCTATTGACCACATCTAAAAATATGTTGTAGCTCTAACTTGCAGTCATTAAGAGGAACGCCACTTAGGGCAAAAGTTCTCTCAACTTCAACGCTAATGTCTGTTCAATATTTCAGAGGCAGCTAATGTTAACTTGACTTTAAATAGATTGCACATAATAATTTAAAAGGCTTCCCCCCCCCCTTTGCTTGCCATCATTGATTTCTGCAAAAAGTTGCAAAATGTGATTCGTATTAAAATTTGATTTATACTGGTTTTATTATTTTCTGTGGTCTCAATCATAAGGATCTGTTATCTTCCTGTTCCAAATTTATATGTGGATTAAAAAAACAACAAAAAACTTTCTCTCTCCATTAGGACAAGACCATCTTATGCCTGAGGCTGAAGAAATAACAATGATCAGTATACAGCTTGCTGCTAAATTCTTGTTTACCGCAGGATTTCACACAAAGAAAGTTGTCCGTGGGCCAGCCAGTGATTGGTAAATAAAAACTTAAGACCTTTTTTTTTTTAAAGTTTTTGGTATCTGTTATAATATGTTTAGTTGTCGATCAAAGCATTCAGCTCTGAGAACACTTTCTGGAAAATATGGCTTTTTATATTTCTAATGAAAAAGTACTTATGTTTTAAATACAACTGCACATTTTATATTATTTTTTGGTTTCTTCTACGTTCATAACCTTCTGCCTGGCATATAATCAATTAATCATGCTATAATTGTTCTGTTCCTTCTAGGTATGATGCATTGTGTATTCTCCTCCGCCACAGTAAGAATGTACGCTACTGGTTTGCACATGGCGTTCTTTTTGCTTATCCAAATCGCTTCTCTGAATACCTGTTGGAATGCCCAAGCGCTGAAGTTAGAGGCGCGTTTGCAAAACTTATCGTATTTATTGCACATTTTTCTTTGCAAGATGGACCCTGTACCTTACCCTTTGCTTCACCTGGACCTTCAAGTCAGGTATCCACCTTAAGATATCTCTCAATAGCCCTTTTCCAGAGTGGTTCATTTGAGTGTGACTTGGAAATCTTGTATGATGAGGATGTATGATGCCTATAATGACTTCTTTTCAGTCTGGTTAAGTTATTGCTGCTTGTTTCTCTTGTTAGGCATATGATAATTTGAGCCTGAGTGACCAGTTACTAAGAGCAGTCCTGAACCTTCTGCGGAGAGAAGTGTCCGAGCATGGTCGGCACTTACAGCAGTACTTCAATCTGTTTGTGATGTACGCCAACCTTGGTGAGGAAACTTCTTTACTTACTCTCCAATTAATGCGCATGATCTAAAAAAAAAAATCTTTGAGAGGGCTATTAAAAGAGTTTTCTCTGTGGAAAATTTGTTTGTAGGATCCCAGTGTTTACAAAGGCATGATTAGTTTCAGCTTGTTGATTCAGTGGGAAATCAGACTGCCATTATGGAATTAAGAATTCAACAAGCGACCCCCCCCCCCTTTTAGAGAGGCGATTGGAAATCCTTTTAATGTGGGATGCATGTGTCTTTAGCACTGTGATATAGCTTGAATAAATTTACCCCATGGACTTTAAGCAACCAATCTTTGGCAAGAATAATTAGAAGGGGAGGGGGTTGTTGCCTGTAGCTTTTATATTTTTTTTTAAATAGTGCATATCAAAGTACTCTAAAGTATATTCAGACGGTAGTATTGGCGACAGAGGCAAGGATTTTGGGTTTGCTGTATTTAGTGTTCTGTTTTTTTCTTTTTATTTCTTTTGGTTTTTGGGGAGTGAGGTTACAGATCAGTCAACTGTGAGTTTGACTTCCTAGTACACACTTTTTCTAGTTGTTGAAGTGCTAATGCAATATTAAGCCACACACATGCTTTTGTGAGGGTTTGTCTGTTGAGGTCTAACTTAACCTTTTATTTTCAGGGATGCAAGAAAAGACTCAGCTCTTGAAACTCAACGTGCCTGCAACATTTATGTTGGTAGCAATGGATGAAGGTCCTGGTCCTCCGATCAAATACCAGTATGCTGAACTGGGCAAGCTGTACACTGTAGTCTCACAGCTAATCCGTTGTTGCGATGTATCATCGCGTATGCAGTCTTCTATTAATGGTATGGTTCAAATTTTTTGTTATAAAATGCTTTAGAATTCAATAAATACATTATATATTTAATAAAAGCATAATTCTTTTAGTATTTATAGTCAAGCATGTTTTACTATAGGAACTCTCTTGGTTTTGATTCTATATTGATTTTCTTTGTTTTATTTCAAGGTATACACTGTGTGAGTAATTGATATGTAAAGGTATAAATATGCACTTTTGTTGGGCAGTTCTGTTTTTAATACTGTCATTCTTAATTCCAGGTAACCCACCACTTACAAACCCCTATGGTGATCCTAATTTATCACAGCCCATAATGCCTCTTCAGCAGAATGTGGCAGATTTGTTGTTTGTAAAAACTAGTTATGTGAAGAAAATAATTGAGGACTGCAGCAATTCAGAAGAGACTATCAAACTTCTTCGGTTTTGTTGCTGGGAAAATCCACAGTTCTCATCTACAGTTCTCAGTGAACTCCTGTGGCAGGTGATATATTACAGTGTACTTTTAGCACGTGTTCATAACCTACGTTATAGGAATTTTACAATTGTATAATAATTCAAAACATGCATTTTTTGTTTTCTAATATATTGCGTTTTCAGCTCTGAAGATCTGAATTGTAGACCTATGTGACAGCAAAGATATGTTTAACATTTTTGAGCAAGAAATAGAAATGTAAGTTAATTTCTTATTTTATTGTCCCTTTTGCAGGTTGCATACTCGTACACTTATGAGCTTAGACCCTACTTGGACCTCTTGCTGCAGATTTTGTTGATTGAGGACTCGTGGCAAACTCATAGGTTAGTATTTTGTGGGAAACTTCCATAAGCATTAACTCGTAGAGAGTATTCGAGATCTTTTTTTAGGTATCACTTCATTATTGCGTATGTTCTCATTAATCCACAGTAAGTAACCTTTCATTCATGTATAGAATATTATTTTTGAATAGTAAGTCCTTAATGTATCATCTTAAAACTGTCCCTGTAGCAGTATATAGAGATTGCCATGTTTTTTCCCCAATTCATATCACATCTGATTTTTAGGTTTCAAATATAACTGTGCTACCTGGTGGCATGATGCATTTGACATATTCTGTTTTACTGCCACAAACCTATGTTTTGATCTTTTTTTTATTATTTTTTTTTTTAAGGATCCACAATGCACTTAAAGGAATACCAGATGATAGAGATGGTTTATTTGATACCATCCAGCGTTCCAAGAACCACTATCAGAAAAGAGCCTACCAATGTATAAAATGCATGGTGGCTTTGTTTAGCAACTGTTCTGTTGCATACCAGATTTTGCAGGTAATGTATGCACTGACATATCATCAGCCAGGCGTTACCATTACAATATGACTTGCTGATTGAGCATATAATAATGAGGGTTTTTTTTTCCCTCCACTCCCCACAGAGCAACGGAGACTTGAAAAGGAAATGGACCTGGGCTGTGGAGTGGCTAGGTGACGAACTGGAGCGTAGGCCTTATACTGGCAATCCACAGTACACCTACAACAATTGGTCGCCACCAGTACAAAGTAACGAAACCTCAAACGGCTACTTTTTAGAGCGGTCACACAGTGCCCGGATGACTCTTGCAAAGGCTTGTGAGCTTTGCCCAGAGGAGGTAAAATTATTTTAATCCTGACATGACACCTGAAAATATCGACTGTTTGGTCAGCCTCCATGAATTCCATAAAGTCTGAAACCTTTATGTTGGATTATTTTAAAACCAGTAGAAAATGACCTGGCATGAAACCTCATTGTCTCTAAACCAAGCTCAGGCTGATTTTTATTTCGTTCTGTTTTTAAATGTAATATTCTGTGGCTGCAGCGTCATAGTTCATTCTGAATGCAAAATTATGTATGATGCATAATTTGTAGTCTACTAATTGTACTAATTCTGTACTAATATTTTTGGATTCAGTTTTAAAGAGGACTAGCATCACCTTCTGCTCTGTGGCATATTTATGTTGTCAGTAGTGTATATTTCTGTTACTTGAAGCACAAAAGCAGGAAAACATCCATAACATTTTCCATGGGTGTTATTTAGTTCCTGTTTTTCCCAGTTTTTTTTTTTTTTTTTATTTGTTTTTTTTTTTTTACATGCATTATATCCGTTGCCCACTACAGTTGTCGCCTTTCTAGCCCGAACTTGCATCGCTAAGGTAGCCCTTTGAGCCTGAGCTGGCATCATAAGCATTGCACTTGAAGTCAGAGTAATTTAAATCAATGGGAATGCTTTATGTGTGTGCAAGTTAGACCACTAGAAATCGCGCACAAGCCAGCACTGGAGCATAGTATTAGGTCTAATGCATAAAGTGGAGTTCTAATGAATCCCCTCCATTTACTTTTAACGGGAGGAAGGCTCAGCTTTAGTATGCATGAAAGTCAGTAATGTTTCTCTTAGGTGCTGCCCTAGGTCTGACCCAGTGCATGGTCCTTCAGCATCCCCTCCAGATGTCTCTTTTCTTACTGCTCTCCTGCAATTAAATTCTTTCCTTCGACAAGCAGATTTCTTTAACATTGCCATGAACAGCTCAGTGTGCTATTTGAGCAGGGAAAGCCATCCAAATGATGCAGATAATGGAGGTTTATAGGAAGAAAATTAAATTTGTTTTAATGCTAAACTATATTACCCCATAAAACACTGTTAAATGGGAAAATATGTTTGAGCATTTAAGTATTTCAGTCTGTTAGACCGTTCAGTTTTGAGTTTAGCCATCTGTTGATCTCGGCTGCTAGGTCTGTAACTAAGGTTATACCTAATGGTAGCACCTTTTCTTACTAGAGGAGTCTTAAGGATTTGTTAACTGGTAACTGTTTTGAGTCTGAACTGGTGAATATTCATGACAAAAAATCGACTCTTGCAAACTTTATAGGAGCCAGATGACCAAGATGCCCCTGAGGAACATGAATCCTCCCCACCTGAAGATGCCCCATTGTATCCCCATTCACCTGGTTCCCAGTATCAACAGGTATAAGGAGACTTTTTTTTTATTATTTTATTTTGTTCTTAAAGCAATACTGTAACTTATCCTAAATGCTAAATCCAGGGTTTTTTCTTGATCTAACCCTGAGTCCTCAGCATAAAGTCATCTCTGCTGAATTTTACTTGACGTAAAGAACACATGCTTCTCTTTGACACTCCCAATATGCATAGTTTGCAGTTCAGTGTGCTGTAAAACTTTTCTTAGTGAGGCTTGCCATTTATTAAACAAGTTTTGTTTCAGAAGTTTGCGTTTTGCAGTTGAGATTTTTCACCCCCCCCTTCACTTTGCATGTACCTTGCATCTTTGGAGTTGGTAAAATGTATGTCAAACTGCTTTTGTCTGTATGCATAACCCTCCCTGTAACAACTCATGTTCTGTACAAATTGTAAAACTATTACCTGCGTTTTTTTTATTTTGTTCTACATATATTAATGGCGTAGTGTATCTATTACCAACCTGTCCCGTAGCAGCGCATTTCCGCGCATACCATCCATTCTACAGAGTGCTTGCAAATTGGTTTCTTTATATGCCCTACCCATATATGTTAGCAGTTTCTATGGTAATCACGCTCAAATAATGGCAGGTCCTTACACTAGTGGATACATTAATATACTGGGGAAACTGTTTAATAATGTTTACTATAGACCCTCGTAAACAAATATTTTATTTGCAAACTTTTAAGTCATTCAGTTTGTAGACATTGATTTAACCTAAAATCATGTTTCTGCTTCTTACGTTTTTTTTTTTAAACCTTTCAGAATAACCATTTGCATGGACAACCGTACACGGGCCCAGCAGCACATCACATGAACAACCCTCAACGGACAGGCCAACGAGCACAAGAAGATTTTGAAGGCAGTGAAGAAGTCCCCCTGATTCAAACAAAAGAGTAGTGAAATACACATAATCATTTTACTTAACCCCTCCGAGACTGTGCACCCAGGCCTTACAGTCCAACCTTTCTTTGTGTCTGGCTAATATTTAAAAATAGAAAAGAGAAAAAAAAAATACAAAAAACTATTCCTAATCAACTTGGAGTGAAAATCCTATTCACTGTCTTATCTGCAGAAAGTTGCTGTCAATATATAACCCGCCTGCAGTGGAAAGTGTATAGTGTTTTGTAATAAACGGCCTGATGCTAATGTGTAAATGGCAAAGGTGTACATAGTATATTAATGTTTGACTGTTAATTCTAAAGCAAGATTTTTTTTTCTTTTTTTTTTTTTCTTTTTTTAATTTGGGGTTTATTGAAATTCACAGATTTACAAAAAATGAAAAACAAACAAAATCTCAAAAAAGAAAATCACCAAACCTTTGGTGTTCTTGAATTGTCTACAAGATTTTTCTTTTTTCTGCCACATGGGTCGTCGGATATTGACAACACAAAAGAAGCTACACTTGCCCTCGCCAGCCATAAGTGGTTCATTGTTCTTTGCCACATTACCACTTTTAAATGGAGCATTTTGATGCCTGGTAACCTTTTTAATTATTTGAATGATGTGGACAAGTGGTGGTGTAACATCTCGTTCTAGATTTTCTTTTTGATTGCCTTCTTTCTTTTTTTGGGAGGGGGGTCTTATTTTTGTAACGTTAGCATGGCTTCCCACCAGATCAGTGTAGCCAGGTTTAGGGGTTTGGAAGAAGGGTTGTTGAGGGTGGTGATGCCATGATTGGAAAACAGTTGCACTGTTCAGGTTTTTTTTGGGGGGGGGTTCCCTTTATGGGTAGGAGGGGAATGTTTTTGTTTTTCTTTTCTTTTTTTTCTTCATTCTAGATTACAGTTGAAATGGAAAGAGAAGAGACGTTGAATGGAACGGAGTTGCACATATTCCCATTCGTAATATTTGAGAATTGCCTGTGGGTGGGATACAGAATACTTAGGCTTCAATAATAAATATAAGAAGTGGGGGAAAGTATAATTAAATAAAAACACAGATATGCAAATATTAACTATGCGGGAATCTCTAAAGCATAGTCAAATGGTATTTTGTGTGCTTGTTTGTTCCTTTGGTAAAGCTTATTCTACAGATATGTCATACACTTTTCCTTCTATAACACCTCAAAGTAGAAGGCCTACAACTTTACATTATACCTGTGAATACCATTACCCGGGTAAAAATTTGGTGGTATTTGCTTTGTAAAACAGTTCTACTTGAAATTAGAATTGGCCTGTAGCCCATACTCCATACTCTATGGTGAATATTTAATATTAGAAGTAGGGTCTGAATAGACGATAAAACTACTGGTTAGCCGACTGCAGTTTTTCTTCAGTTCCTGGAGTCCATGACAAAATGTTTTATTAATTTCAAGGAAAGCATCAGTAAATACTGTATTTAAAGGAAAATTGGTAACTTGAATGTGTGTATTTTTTTTTTTTTTTGAAACTTGTCTCAAGAAAAACCAAATACCCCTGCAAAACAGATACAGCCCACCCTATAATATTTAAATATTTTGCTGTTTTATTTTATAGAAATTATTTTGCTGAATTCACAAATAGAATTTGATTTAAGAAGAAATAAATTGTCCTGTTGTGTGTTCTTTATAACCCACTGATCTTTTATTTTTTTTAACCGGTCAAGCACAGCTTATTAAGAGTTATGGGACTTGTACTCACAGCTGCTGATATAACTGATTGTCCACCCCCATTGCTATTATTTATCCTGGACGTCTAACACTTGTGTACAGAACTGACATTCAATCATATGTGGCTCAGATTTTAAACAAGAATAGGTCTATATGGTCATGATATTTATATATGGTTCACAGTGACCATTTTTTTCCTCTCCCTGATTGTATTTATATTTTTTCAAATGCCTAAGTGTAGCAATAATTAGATACATGTAGCTACCTTACAACATATTAGGAGGATGGTGCTATATACTGCAATCCTTGTACTGAAAATCGCCAACAACCTAATTGTTTGATGTCATCAGGGCTGTCTTTACAACATGGTAAAAAGAACAATTGCTTGGGGCTCCATCAATCTCATAGTCCCTTTCACAGCTACCCATTTCATTATCTTATTTTTTGTTGACCTGGCAGGCAACCTTTTATTAGAGCAGATAAACGGTAAGAAATTTACAATAAATCTGTCTCAGGTGTGTTATCCCATAATACCAAACAGCGCACTTCTGTTTTGGAAAGTGAATGTGGATTGCTTTGTGTGTGTTTCACAGGCTTTTTAGTGCCTGCGGTGGTAGGTCATTTAGAAACTCTACCAATCAAGGTAGACATGGTTAGAAATGTGAAATCTTGAAGCCATGGGAAAAGTTTTTCCGGCAAAAAAAAATCAAAAAAATTTAGGGCGGAGTAGTTTTACAAATTTAAAATTATTTTATTACTCTGGGAACATGAAATGCAGTGTATATGAAAGTATCATGCTTGAAATACAGCTTATTCGGTAAACTAAATTTGGTTTTTAAAACTTTTTTTTTTTGTTGCAAATGAAACAAGGTCTGTTTATGTTAAGAACATTTCAACTATACATGAGAATAGGTAACCCCTCCTTTCCCTCAAGTGCGACAAAATCAATGAAGAAGCCATCGAAACAAAAAAAACACTTCCTCTAATCCTCCTACATGGATTGGGCGGGGAGAGCGATCAGTCGCCCAATGAGATTTGCACCAATTGCAAATGGAAAAGTTAACTAGTGTTATTTGTGCCAGTCTGATGTGGACACATTGCATCATAAGTCTTTATGTAATACTGTTTGAGAATGCCATGTCAAACATTATTTATCATTGTAACACTCCATTTGTTTACATTTTAACAGGGGAAAAAAATGGCTTTGGAAAAGTTTTCCACCCAATTTAACAATCTCCCCCCGCCTTCCCATATTACTTGTTTCACTTAGTTAAAGATACTGTCTGAATGTTTAACCATATGAATACTAACCAGAAACATTTCTTAAGAAGCTTATTTTAATTCAATTGTAATAACCTATAATTAAATCATCCCAGTCAAAAAAGTAAATTACATGAAGTAGTTCTGAAAATGAGTTGGGCATTCAGCAGTACTGCAGGTATTTGTAATCCTGCAATCAGTTAGAAGCAATGCTGTCATATAGCATTCCAAAATTAAACCACCTTATGAAAATCACCGAAACTTTTTTTAATAAAAAATATATTTTTCATGCAATTATAGGAGCAGTCAGTAGTAGATTGTCCCTCTGTCAGATGAATTTTTCAATTTGATATTCTAAATTGGTGTAATGGTATGTATTGTCAACCTTTAAAGGAGAATATAAAAGCAATATAAATAGATAAGATAATTGTTACATACTATAAAAGATCCTGCTGGATTCATCTCGTCATCAGTAGGCATACCAGGCGTGAAAAATGTCATGGTGTTTCAAATGGCAAACAAAAATTGCTGTATTGGTGTATAGATAATCTGTTTCTGCAATTCTGGAAGTATTTTTAATCTCTTCAAACATGCAAAAATAATTCATAATACATCAACCAAGTGACCAGACCGATTGTCTTCCTGACACGAAGCCTAGCCAAGTGAGGATGCAATGAGTTCAATGTCCAGTCCTAACCCACGTAAATTCACCAAATGTAAACTAATAGAGCTTCAATAATGAAACAGAAATCATGCGGATAGTGTATAAATACTGCTAAAAATATTTACTATAAACAATATGTGCATGAAAGACTGCTGGTAGTGGCAAAGAATGTTAAAATTAAGACTGCATGGGAATTGTGATCTCCAATCCTGCACTTAACTATACATTCAGCCCTAGTTAACTTTGCTGTATGAAGACGTTGGCTGGAATTTTCTATGTACCGTATTTGCTCGATTATAAGACGAGGTTTTTTTCAGAGCAAATGCTCTGAAAAATACCCCTCGTCTTATAATCGGGGTCGTCTTCTAATCAGACCTCAAATAGAGGTCTGATTAGGAGACTAAGATCCAGATCCCCCGCACCGCTGCAGGGGACCTGGATCCTCCTGTCGTCGCCCCCCCCCACACACACACTTACCGGTGCTTCCGGAGGTGAAGTTGGCAGCGGGGGTTTGTATGCGTCCGTCGCAAATACCTTCCCCGACTGTCAGAGATCATTGTTCCAGAGTTCCTGATCTCTGACAGCCGGGGAAGGTATTTGCGACGGACGCATACAAACCCCCGCTGCCAACTCCACCTCCTTCCGGCTGCCGCGGAATGAGACGTCAACCCGCTGCCCCGGCAATACACCAGGAAATTGGAAGCACCGGTAAGTAAGTAAGTAAGTGTGTGTGTGTGTGTGTGTGTAGGGCATTTCTGGAATGCCTTACACCCCTATATGCCACTCTGGCACTTAGGGGGTTAAAAGGCATATTATGGGGCAGAGTGGCATATAGGGAGGTATAAGGCATTTCAGGAGGCAGAGTGGCGTTAAGGGGGCATTTAATAGTGCACTCTGCCTCCTGAAATGCCTTATACCTCCCTATATGCCACTCTGCCCCATAATATGCCTTTTAACCCCCTAAATGCCAGAGTGGCATATAGGGGTATAAGGCATTTCTGGAGGCAGAATGCTCTATATAATGCCTTTTAACTCCCTTAATGCCACTCTGCCTCCTGGAATGCCTTATACCTCCCTATATGCCACTCTGCCCCATAATATGCATTTTAACCCCCTAAATGCCAGAATGGGATATAGGGGTATAAGGCATTTCTGGAGGCAGAGTGGCACATAGGGGGTCAAAAGGCATACCATGGGGCACAGTGGCATATAGAGGGTTAAAAGGCATATCATGGGCCACAGTGCCATATTGGTGTGGCAAGCCTGGGGGCAGATGTGCGTAACTGGGGGACAGGTTGGAAAATACAATAGAAAATATAAAAGAAATAAAAACAAAAAAAAAATATTTTTCTCAATCATAGCTTTTATTAAAAAAAAATAGTTTACATGAATTAACATTTACTGGTAAAACTTTTTTCCTTTAGGGTCGTCTTATATTCAGGCTTTTTCTTTTTTTCCTAAGTTAATATTCAGATTTTGGGGGGTCGTCTTATAATCAGGGTCGTCTTATAATCGAGCAAATACGGTAATTAAATCTGAGATTTTATGCGTAATACAGAACCAGCTCGGTCCTTCTTGAAACTTGCCAGGGTTGACCCTTTATAGCGATGGGAGGGGTTGAAATCACAACTCTTGCAAACATTCTAAACATCTTGTCCTTTAGTGAATAAACACAAGCCTTGCTAACTTGGGCATGGAGGAAGCAAAATCTATTTTAAATGTGTTTTATTGGAATTTTACATAGCAATCAAACAATCAAAACATAATAGAAATGCAAAAAAAATATTTTCAAGAACAACCCTTACCAAATCTGCAGTTCTTTACTTCTACTGATAATCTGTTGGTTGCGTTGTCAACATATTCTGCGTAAAGAAGGGGTGGAAAAAGCCATACAAAAAGATAAAGGTGAGGACAGAGAGTATCCAGAACACCGTAGCTCTTATCCGTTGCGAATTATCCCTTTACTAAATTAATGACTGATTTCCTCTGATGCCAAGAATTCCATCCAACCAAGTAGCACTATTTAAGATCTTCTGATCAGGAGCTGATTTGGCCAACTCCTCCGTCTCCCTAATATCTCTAACTTTATGAATCCACGCTGCAGGGCCGCTTTTACCATTCAATAAACTGGAAAGAAATACATACCATGATTTAATAAAGGCCTAGTTAGAGAGCCTTTATATACAGAAATCACCTGGGGAGTATGATGGAGGAGGTTCCACAAGTCAAAATGTCTTCCTAAATGATTGAATTACTGGGCAGTCGAACTCTGAAAGGGCCTCGGATCTCCAGCGTTCTGGACCAGAGTTTGGAAAAATTCTTGCTTCCGAAGTGGAAACTCTATACCAAAACGATAAAATTTTAGGGTAAATCAATGTTTATTAGAGTTTTCAAATATGTGGGATACAGAAATGAAAAGGGAAGGGAAGAAAATGAAAATATGCTATATGCATTTTGCTGAAACCTGGTGGCAACGGAACACTTCTTGGCCGGTACTTTTCTCCACTACTGTTCAGTCAGTAAGACTAAGAGGTCTTTCTACTTCCAAGAAACATCCAAATGCATAATAGGTCTCTTAACTGTACTCAAACAATTGCCTTATGGGACCCCAGTCGGTTGCTGCTACAACGGTACCCCTCAAATATCAAATAGGAAAAATAAAAGCTGAGCATATATGCAGTGCAGTCTCTGGTTCACTTCCTGAATTGGAGAATGCAGTGCATATCTGCTCAGAAGCTTTAATTTTTTTGTCTTCCCATTTCCAGGCAAGGGGAGCGGGGAGTGTAGAGTGTAGATGGGGAGCGTAACAGTTGGTGTAAAATCGACATGCTCCTCAATGAGATGGTAGGCTGCACGCACAACGATTCAGTTTAGCTCTAAACCTGATAGAATGTAGAATTCAACATCACATGGGGAGTTTATTAATGCATCCCGCTACATTAATGCTAGGAGATAGCAAGCATTCCACCTCCGTGTCTATGGACAAATGTCCTTTCGGTATATGCAGTGGCAAGAACAATTAAGTGAACCTTTTGGAATTACCAGCATTACTCACCCTTCAAACCATTTTTTTTTTAAAAATTCAAATGCTGGTATTTTAACCCTTTCCATGCATGATATTCTAGCACCAGCCTTTCACAAAGTTTGTGGAGATAATTAGTTTTGTATTTTTTTAACACAAATTGTAATTCAGGTATAAATTTATTGCTCCAGGTATACGTCACTATCAAATAACACCCCAATATGTGTTCAGCAACATCTCCTGAGTACTGTGATACCACTTCAAGGATGGGTTTGTCTGGTGTTTGGAGGCTAAAAGGCCAAATTTGGGAAGTGCGCCCCCCCCATTTTGGTCAGTGTGTGCCTATGCCCTATCTTTGAACCCCACCACTCCAATTTAACCCATCGAACCATTAATGCCCCGGGGAGGGGCCAAACATGGCCCCTGATGCCGATCTTGATGTTGCTGAATGCCTCGACATCGAAGCATTACAGCAACACCGTTTAAGCCAAGAAATCATAGATCACTTTCTAAGCTTGTTTAATGAAATGACGTCCCGTTTTTGTCTGATGTGCCTGGGCCGTCATTGGGCGTTAAGGGGTGAACACCTAGACTAATCACTTCAACCAAATTTAATTGGAGTCAGGTAATACGAAACCTGTAGTCCTATCAATGAACCAGGATTGGAGGTGTGTTTTAGAGCTACTTTGACATAAAAAGATACTCAGACATTTTGAGTTTGCTATTCTCAAGAAGCTGCTGCTGATGTTAACCAAGAATTGTTGATTTGCATAAAGCTTGAAAGGGTTACAAAGAAAAGTTTGAAAAAACACGTCCACAGTCCACAGTTAGACTGTTTATAAATGGAGATCATTTAGTACTGTGGCTACTCTAGCTACTGGATGCCCAACCACGGTGACTCTAGGGGCACAACAAAGAGTGCTTAATGAGGGAAAAAGGAACACTGGTGTAACAGCTAACTGCATTTAGAAATCAATGGAACTGGTTAACATCTCTAAATCGCCTAAATAGCACATGGGGCAGAATGACCAGATTTGAGAAAATTGGTTTTGAAATAGCAAACCGCTACTTGTACTTCTTACCCTTTAACTTGCAAAAATAAGCATAAAAACATTGTGTATTTCTAAACTCAGGACAAATCTATTTAGCAGGTTTTTTTCATTAGCTTTTGCTAACAACCTACCTCCCCACTTATACATCCATGCTATCATAATCATTAATTCACTCATTCATGGATACTCATTTAGAAAAAAACATTAATTCACACATACTCATTCATACACCCGCCCCCTTATCTCAACTGCAGATTTGTCTGTGGTTCTTGCAGACTTCTGTATGGCCCGCAACTTACCTCTGTATTGCTCACACGCTGTGAACAGCTTCTCTTTTACTTCCCAAAGGAAGCGGAACGCATGCTTCCCATATAGACATACCAAGTTCACTGCTTCTTCCATGTTCTGCTTCTCAAAGGAGTCTGGATAACATCAATCCAGTCTTAGATGATGGAACTAAGGGTTGGTATTGCTTTGGTTTGTAAAAACAGTGTCTACAAAACTGGTAGATCTCAATACTTACCGTATTTGCTCGATTATAAGACGACCCGCCAAAATCTGAATATTAATTTATGAAAAAAAGAAAAAGCCTGAATATAAGACGACCCTATAGGAAAAAAGTTTTACCAGTAAATGTTAATTCATGTAAACTATGTGAACAATTTTTTTTTAATAAAAGCTATGATTGAGAAAAATATTTTTTTATTTCAACCTGCCCCCCCAGTTACGCACATCTGCCCCCTGGCTTGTCACTCTGCCCCAGAAATGTCTTATACCCCCTATATACCCCTATGGCACCCCACTCTGGCATTTAGGGAGTTAAAAGGCATATTATGTGGCAGAGTGGCATATAGGGAGGTATAAGGCATTTCACAGAGCACTCTGCCTCCAGAAATGCCTTATGCCCCCCATTTAACACTCCCTCCTCCAAACTTACCGGAGCTTCTGAGTCCCCAGTGTGTAGTCCAGGCAGCGTGTGGAGCTCTACGTGATTCGCGTAGACAACTTCCGCTGCAGCCGGGTGGAGGTGCTGTCAGGGATCAGCGGAAGTTGTGTACGCGAATCTCGTAGAGCTCTGCACGCTGCCCAGTGCTTAGTCCGGGCAGTGTGTAGAGCTCTACGCGAATCGTGCCCGGGCTAAGCACCCGGGACTCAGAAGTATCGGTAAGTTGGGGGGGGGGACAGGAGGATCCAGGTCCCCTATATCGCTGCGGGGGATCTGGACCTTAGTCTCATAGTCAGACCTAGTTGAGGTCTGATTATAAGACGAGGGGTATTTTTGAGAGCATTTGCTCTGGAAAAAACCTTGTCTTATAATCGAGCAAATACGGTATGTTCTTCCCATGGGCTAAGGCTCTCCTCCTCGCTCATCACCTCTTCCTTTTCCCAGTCTACAAAAGGATTTCACTAGGGCTGCCCCAAACCTTCAGCATTCACCCTCCCTCCCAACATTCCTTGACATTGTTACAACCACACTACCTCACCCTTTCTCTGTGCCTTATGTTTGTCACCCCATCCCTCAAGATTGTAAGCTTGTGAGCAGGGCTCTCCCCACCTAATGTATCGGTTTGTCTTAGTCTGTCAATTCTCGCCCTTTGAATATATTGTATTAAGCACTGCATTAATTGTTGACACTATATAAATAAAAGATAAGATGTCATTGCCAATTCTAGTAAGTAGTGAAATGTGTGTAATAAAGTATGTTTGCGGCTTTCGAGTGTAAAATCTTGATCCGTTCCACTGGTTACATTAGAGTATAGGAGATGAGAATTTTAAGGTCCCAATTTTAATTCCACTCAGATGTTTAGTAAAACGTATATAATAGTAACATCTAAGCGATATTACCATCCCATAAGATTTACTTCTATCCTATGAAAACATGAAAAAAGGTTGGAAATTGTTACCCGTGGCACAGCATTTATATTACTGGGATTAACCCACTAAAGCAGAGTTTACTGTTCCAACTAACACCATCAATATGAAATAAGGGTCACTACAAGGCAGATTCATCTGGACCTGTATAATATAACTCACAATAACCATGATGCGGTTAATAACCAGTAAAGAATTAAATGTCATTTGAGCTGTAGTAAGGGTCAAATTGCCTGGTTCATCAGTACAACAGAATCTGACCAAAACAAGTCTCTTAAGAAGGTGGAAAATGAGTGGACACAAGAAAAAAAAAAAAAGTGACTGATTTATATGTATCAAACCATCAAATGTATTCAGTCTTCATAGAGGTAGGATTATAATATATATATTCATGCCAAGTAATCTACAGAGACAGTACACAAAATTAGTTTTATACAGTTTATTGTGTAAATTATGTAGACACAGACTTTAGTTCTCCTTTTCCTGCACAGTCTTTGTGCCACGCAGACGACCAGTACGACGAGCGGCAATAAGACCAACTTTACGTCCAGCTGGAGCGTCTCTTCTGATTGTTGAGGGTTTACCAATGTGCTGATGGTTACCACCACCGAAGGGATGTTCTACAGGCTATAGGAAAAACATGATCATTAATATGGCATATTTAACTTTGGTTTTGTATACAATTGGCAGCGATTTATTTTTATAATCTATATTTATGTCTGTGATTTTCACTCATGATATGTTTAGTTTCTCCATAACAATAAAATGAAGAATGTAGCTAGGTAAATATCAATAATGCAATCTATTCATAATAAATGTGTTCTTGTTCCATGTATAGCGTACATATTAAGAGAAAATACACGGACCAATAAGAGGTCCAACAAACTGATCACAAAATACGGTTTCGGGTAAGGTGAAAAACTTACGTTCATAGCCACACCACGGACACGTGGCCAGCAGTTTCTCTTGGCCTTGTATTTATGGTAAGCACGACCTGCCTTCAGAATTGGTTTGTCAATACGACCACCACCAGCAACAACCCCTGTAATAAAGGATATGTCAATACAGCGTGGCAAAAGTCAGGTTGTGAAGTACTGCATGAACTACACTGTAACTAGGTTAACGCAGTTTAAGCGTGCAACAACCAACAATTAAAAAGCATAACCTTTATGGTAAAAAGTTTAAATATGTCTACACAAACCTTGCCACATTGGCAATTTAAAAGATGACACATTAATTCAACTTGCTGAAGTATACAACAAATGCATCCTACAATGTAGGTGAGAAAAGGCTCATATGTTAACCCTAAATATTCACTACCCTGCCAGAGTTACCAATAGAGCAAGGAAAAACAATGCCTACGCAGAAGCCATGACAGATGGAAGGTTGGTCACACAAATGTATGTACTTCAGCATTTTTGTACCCACCAACAACTGCTCTGTTTGCAGAAGAAATGACCTTCTTAGAGCCAGAGGGCAGCTTTACTCTGGTTTTCTTGGTTTCAGGATTGTGGGAGATGACAGTAGCATAGTTGCCAGATGCCCGGGCCAGTTTACCACGATCGCCTGGCTTTTCTTCTACGCAGCACACAATGGTACCTTCTGGCATGGTTCCAACCGGGAGGACATTGCCAATGTTAAGCTGAGCTAAAGAAAAGAAACAGAAAGTACAAGATTAGATATGAAACAAGGCTAAACCAGTTATTCTTCACCAATAAGAAATATTGAGAAGGAATGGCATTTCCAACAATCTTGAATTAATGATTGTACAGAGAGGTGAAGGATATATTTACATAATGACAAACTATGTGCTGCCATCTAGTAGAATCCCTAGTGATTTTCATTTTTTACTGCAGACATTTTATTCAATGATTTAAACAATCTGTTTCTGTTCCCTCAAACGTCTTACACACACATTGTGTGAACAGAAAAGCATTTTTATGTATTATGGGACACAAAAAATGATGACACGGCAAAAAAGGCACAGATTTTCAAGTGAAAACTTATCCAAGGCCTGGAGGTAACGCAACACTTTCAACAAGAAAAGCATCTTGCATATGTTAGAAATGACAGCCTTCAAACTCAGGTCTCATTTACACCAAGGACCTGAAGAACACCAGTTGATACTAAACAAGACCACCACAGCAGCCATTCCTCTCCAATTAAAAGACACACATAAAAATAGCAGTTTTTGAAATACTACACTACAAAGATGAATACAATTATGTAAAATCTATGTAAAAATGTACAACTGAAGAAATTTGCTTTAAGTTCTTAATATACCTTTCTTGCCACAGTACACAAACTGTCCAGTATGGATACCCTCCGCTGCAATGAACAGTTCAGTCCTCTTCTTGAACCTGTAAGGATCACGAAACGCAACCTTGGCAAGTGGTGCACCACGGCCTGGATCATGGATAATGTCCTGAAAGAATAAGAAGGCTTTTAGGTTAGGAGGCTATCACAGTAGCAATTAGGTATGCAGCAAGTATATGTGTGAAACACAGAAGAATATGCATGGAGAAAGATGGTCAAGAGCACAAAACAAAATCAGACATTTAAGCCAAAGCAAGAAAGGGGGGCTGCACTTGAGGCAATGAAGCTGTCAAGTGCATCTGCCAAGAAAACATACATAAAACAAGTGGTCACTCACTTTTACAATACCCTTGATGTAGCCATGCCTTTCAGCAAAGTCGATAGCCCTGAGCTTGGCAGCACCCTTTCTGTGCTTGACGTGGGCCCTGAAAACAGAGCCTGCACCTTTTCTCTGTCCCCTTATCACACGTCCCATTGTGCACTAGAAACGAACAGAAAAAAAAAAGTGTCAATTAGCGACCATACTAAAATGCATGCTTTACATATAAGAACTATTTATCCTGAAGGCTTTGTAAACAGGGGCATTACATTTAGAATATAATAGCCACAGATGGCCTATAGCATTCTGTACAAAATCCTGCTGGATCAAGCCAAACTAAACGATAAGCTTTATGTGATATCTAAAAGCCTTTCTACAAGTTATTTATCTTATGATCTTATTGATTTGATTCTAATAAATATCTGACATACAAATTAGGCATAAAACAATGAAACATATGAATGATAAGCATGTTTAACACTGTTTGTGGCTTATTTTATATGTACCATGCTAATATTGTTCATATAAATAAAGTTACATTATACAATTGAGATCAATTATTTTATTCTTAATAAAGCAATACCATGAAAAGATATGAACCAAAATAAAAAGCCTAAATACTTATATAGAGTTATATATCAGTCCCACATCTCTAATCGTTATTTAACTGCCATGTCTGCCTCAATCCTCTGACCGGGGAAACGACAAGTAATCCATTTAAAATTCTCCGTTATCGCAGAAAAATGTCAACTGCGAAACAACAGGCCGGTAATAGGGAAGCATTACTTATAAACCGGCGGGTTAATAGAGGCGGATGGAGTAGTTAAAAAGGAGATTGAAATCGGATTCTCTAAAGAGAGCGCAGCCCCTGAGCTCCTACCTAGGCCCGGGCTGTCCACGAAGAGGAAGTTCTTCGGCCCGCACGAAGGATTTCTTCCGGAGAACGCAAACCAAAGCAGCATGGGTAGTGACGTCACCAGAAATAGTGAACCGTACTAAAAACACTAGAGACCTAACTCACACGTTATCGCCATTGCCTCAATTTTTTGACGCCATTGTGTTTGAGCTATGGTGTACGAGAAAATAGCGTATTCCATCAAAAACAAAGCTGCACGTGTTATCAGTTCAAGTAATATATTCAGCGTTTGATACTTCCATGGTATTTTTTTGGTATTTCCAGTATTGTTTTTATTTTTTGTTTTATAATTAGTTTTTCCTTGCGTAATATCCTTATATAACATTTATTTATATAGGGCCAGCAGATTCCGTAGTTTTCTTACAATCGGTGGAATAATTTAACATCAAACACGATAACAAACTGGTACAAAAAGAGAATAGGGCCTGGCTCTTGCGTGGTGGTTAAGGGGGCAGTGAAGCAGTAGGAGAGGACTGCTTGAATGGGGATGAGTGGGTCCAGTCAGATTAATCTGTAGAGCATACCTCCCAACATTTCAAAATGTTAAAGAGGGACAAGCAATTGCACTTTAAAATGTCGCACTTGCATCACCACTTAAAACATTCTTTATTTTTGTCAGCACAGTCAGAGCCGGCCTTAAGTGTTCTGGCGCCCTGTGCGGACTACTCCCCTGGCGCCCCCCCATCCCAAAAAAAAGAAAGGAAAAAAATCTCCCCCCTCTGCCCCTTCTCACTGCCTTCCCCCCTCCGCCTTCTCACTGCCTTCCCCCCCTGCCCCTTCTCACTGCCTTCCCCCCCTGCCCCTTCTCACTGCCTTCCCCCCTGCCCCTTCTCACTGCCTTCCCCCCCTTGCCCCTTCTCACTGCCTTCCCCCTGCCCCTTCTCACTTTCTTCCCCCCCTGCCCCTTCTCACTGCCTCCCCCCCCTGCCCCTTCTCACTGCCTCCATGCTGTCCATCATAATGCTGGCTGAGCATCATTGGAAGAGTAGACCACAGCAGCAGAGATTTTTTTTTTTATTAAAAATGGCTAATGATAGCCTCCATCCTTTGATTTTGGAATCAAAACATTTGCTACTGCAGAAATTTTTAGATGAAAAAGTTACATTTCATTCAGTGGAACAAAACAGTGATCCCATAACTTTTATTTCTTTATTAATTCATGTAAACTATTTTTTCATATTTAATAAAAGCTTTTTATTTCCTTTTATTTGCCAACCTGCCCCCCAGTTATGCACATCTGCCCCAGGCTTGCCACTCTGCCCCCAGAAATGCCTTATACCTCCCTACACGCTGCTTTCCTGATATGCCTTATACCCTCCTATATGCCGCTCTGCCCCATGATATGCCTTTTAACCCCCTATATGCCACTCTGCCTCCAGCAATGCCTTATACCCCTATATGCTGCCCAATGGGGCACGGCCATTGGGCGGTGCGGTCCGTGCACACCAGCCCCTTTAATTTCATCAGGTGCAAACGGGAAATTTCCCGATATCCCGGTGGGCCAGTCCGGCCCTGGTTGTTGGTCGTTCAGATGACTTGATTAGGATGCTGGCTGAGAGTGTTAGGACGAAATATTGTACACTTCTCGAAAAAAGTGGGTTTTCAGAGAGCTTTTGAAAGTCGCATATGAGGTAAAAAAGGCTGACAGGATGAGAATTCCAGAGAAAGGGCACAGCACGGGTGAAATCCTGGATGCGGGAGTGGGAAGAAGTAATAATGGTAGAAGAGGTGAGTTAGAATAGAGGGTGAAAGGTCAGGAAAGGAAATATAGATTAGGGTGTTGTCTACATAAAGGTGATATAGGAGCCACAGGAACATCAGTTGTCTGATGGAGGAGGTGTAGATGGAGAATATTAGAGGCCCAAGAACTGAGCTACGAGGAGCATCGACAGATAGCGGCAGGGGAGGAGGAGCAAGTTCTAGTGAATGAGACACTAACATCAGAGAGGTAGGATTTAAGCCAGGGAAGATCTGTGTTCATCCACAGCACTTGTTACATAGTTACATAGTACCTAATGATGAAAAAATACCTAAGTCCATCAAGTTCAACCATTCTACCTAACCTTCCTACTCTTGATCCAAAAGAAGGCAAAAAAAACCCTAATTAAGCTACTTCGAATACTGCCATCAGGGGGAAAAATTCCTTCTTGAATCGGATTTCTCCTTGGATCAAGAAGCTCTAAATATTAATTCTATTTATAGCCCTTTATGTCATGCTTTTCTAATAAATATTCAGACCCTTTTTGAAGGCATCTAATGTATTTAAATATGGGCACAACATCTGCCTTGCGCCAATCTAATGGAACTATGCCTGAACTGAAAGAATCCGTAAAGACCAGTAATGGTTGGGCCAGAATTAGCTCCTTAAGTACCCTTGGGTGTATATCATCCGGTCCAGGGGCCTTGTCTACCTTAACAGTATTTAATTGCTTGAACATTTTTTCGTGTATTAGCCAATCCCATGTTTGCTGTAATGGTTCCTTAAAATTAGCTGGCAGGGGCTCTGTCATTGGTTCTTACTTGGTATAAAAAGAAGGAAAAAAAAACTATTTAATGTCGGCTTTCTCTCTGTCCTCACTAATCAAGTTTCCTGTTTTAGATAATAAAGGACCAGCATTCTCTACCTTTAATTTTGCATTTACATACAAAGTTATCGGGATTAGTTTTACTTTTGTGGCAATCAGTTTCTCATTTTCCAGTTTAGCCATTTTAATCACCTTTTTGCAGGCTTTGTTGAGATCTTTGTTTGCCATAAATGATACTGCTGATCGCTTTTATAATGCTTGAATGCCATTCGTTTATTTCTTATTTCCTGTTTCCTGGTAAGTCACATTGGTTTTGATTTGCTTCTTTTGTATTTGTTTCCCATAGGTATATATTGGGAAGTGTAATTTTGCAATGTGTGCTTAAAGGTATTCCATTTGTTCTCTATCCAGAGAACAATCCATCACAGTATATACATTCCATAGTTGACCTTAGCCTGTCAAAGTTTGCCCTTCTGAAATTCAGTGTTTTGGTAGAGTAGTTACCCATTTGCATTTTGGAATTAATCTCAAATGAAACCATGTTATGGTCACTATTCCCCAAGTGTTCTCTTACTTTGATGTTTGAGATAAGTTCCTCATTCGTCAGACAGGCATCCATGTCCATTGCATGTACATATTAACCTCTAACAAATCAATAAAATAACCACAGACACAGAATTGTAAATTGGATAAAATTGGCCGTAGCTTTATTTAAAAGGGTATAAGAGGCATTAACAACACAAACCATTTAACATAATAACCAAATAACTTCTTATATATAATACACCAAATACAATCCGCCCATTTCTCAGCCTGATTGTGTAACACCAAGCCTCTCTCCACCTCAACACAGAGGCGACCTTTACCCCTTATAAAACTACGACAATATAACATATTACTAGGGCTGAAACAACGAATCGATAAAATCGATAATAATCGATAACGGAAATCGTTGTCGACGATTTCCGTTATCGATTAATCGAGTGATCGATTCGTTGTTGGAGCACTCGGCTCCTTTTACTTACCTCCGCGAGCGTTCCCCGCTTCTGCTACACGCTCTGCAGTCTCCGCCTTCTTTTAACTACGTGACGGATGTGACGCGTTCCGGAGGTAAGTATTCTTCATGTCTATGTGCACAGATCGCACAGAGCCACTCGCACAGAGCGAATCGCTCTGTGCGAATGGAGCCACTCGCACAGAGCGATTCGCTCTGTGCGAGTGGCTCCATTCACACAGAGCGGTTCGCTCTGTGCGAGTGGCTCCATTCGCACAGAGCGGTTCGCTCTGTGCGAGTGGCTCCATTCGCACAGAGCGGTTCGCTCTGTGCGAGTGGCTCCATTCGCACAGAGCGGTTCGCTCTGTGCGAGTGGCTCCATTCGCACAGAGCGGTTCGCTCTGTGCGAGTGGCTCCATTCGCACAGAGCGGTTCGCTCTGTGCGAGTGGCTCCATTCGCACAGAGCGGTTCGCTCTGTGCGAGTGGCTCCATTCGCACAGAGCGGTTCGCTCTGTGCGAGTGGCTCCATTCGCACAGAGCGGTTCGCTCTGTGCGAGTGGCTCCATTCGCACAGAGCGGTTCGCTCTGTGCGAGTGGCTCCATTCGCACAGAGCGATTCGCGGGGGTGGGGGTCCACGGCGGGGTGGGGGTGGGGTTTCAGGGGATGCAGGGCAGGGTGTGAGTGGGGGTGCAGGGCAGGAGACTGGGTGCAGGGCAGAGTGGGGGTGGGGATGCAGGGTGTGAGTGTGGGTGCAGGGCAGAGTGGGAGACTGGGTGCAGGGCAGAGTGGGGGTGGGGATGCAGGGCAGGGTGTGAGTGTGGGTGCAGGGCAGAGTGGGAGACTGGGTGCAGGGCAGAGTGGGGGTGGGGATGCAGGGCAGGGTGTGAGTGTGGGTGCAGGGCAGAGTGGGTGCAGGGCAGAGTGTGGGGGCAGGGCAGAATGTGGGGGCAGGGTTGGGTGCAGGGCAGAGTTGGAGACTGGGTGCAGGGGCAAAGTGCCAGTGCTGGGTGCAAAGTGCCAGGGCTGGCTGCAAAGTGCCAGGGCTGGGGCAAAGTGCTGGGTGCAAAGTGCTGAGTACAAAGTGCTGGGTGCAAAGTGCAAAGTGCTGGTGCAAAGTGCTGAGTGCTGGGTGCAAAGTGCTGGATGCAAAGTGCCAGGGCTGGGGCAAAGTGCTGGGTGCAAAGTGCTGGGTGCAAAGTGCCAGGGCTGGGTGCAAAGTGCTGGGTGGAAAGTGCAAAGTGCTGGGTGCAAAGTGCTGGGTGCAAAGTGCCAGGGCTGGGGCAAAGTTTCTTGAACAGTAATAGTCCACCTCTTTTCAGAATGTTTGGGGTTATTTTGTTTCATAAATATTGTGTTTGGGTTCTTGTACTTTGAAAATATTGTTTTTTATTACATCATAACAAAATAAGAATGTTAATGTAAATTTTAAGTTGTTTTTTAACATCCAGTTCATTAAATTATTTTAAATAAACGAAAAATTTGCATATTGTTTTTTTTTATCCGATTAATCGATTAATCGAAAAAATAATCGGCCAACTAATCGATTATTAAAATAATCGTTAGTTGCAGCCCTACATATTACATACCTTACATTTAAAACAAAAGGGGGGGGGGTGGGACGCTTGCTTAGCAACAGCGCCTTGAAGATTTTTCTTGAGGTGAATTTAATCTCCCTGCGCGCAGCTATTTATTTATTTTACAGTTGCCTCACGCTGTAAGCACAGCTGACTGCACCAATCAGCTGTGCTTATTTTTCCCGCCGCACAGAATGCCCAATCAAACCTCATGCTGCCTGCCCAGTAACCTAGAATTAGATTTAGCTAGCCTAGCCCGCCAAAACTTTATGCCTTAACTTTACTGACCTTTTAGTGACCCTTATTATATAACTAATGTCCAGCAATGGACAATTAGCGCGCCGCTTAGGCAGCTTGCACTTTCAATTCTAGCTGAGGGTCTCTACTAATTGTAACATGAATTGGTCATTAAGCAGGTTCAGAAACTTGCTACCCTTAGTGGAACTAGTTCTACTATTCCAATCTATATCTGGGTAATTAAAATCTCCAATGATTAAAACGTCATTCCTATTTGCAGCCTTTTCAATTTGAAATAGCAGCTGACCCTCCCCTTCATTACTAATGTTTGGTGGCTTGTAGCATACACCCAGGGCCGGCCCTATAATGGGGCAGACTGGGGCAATTGCCCCAGGCGGCACTTTAGAAGGGGCGGCACTTTGCCGCCCCAAGCGTTAATTTATTTTTTATTTTTGTAGCGGAGGAGAGAGAGAGAGAGAGAGAGGGGCACCGAGTGGTTTTCGCTTACCCGCTCGGCGCCCCTCTCTCTCTCTCTCCTCTGCGGCGAGTCTCCCTGTTCGGTCCCGGTGCCGGCTTGTAATGCAGAGCACCGGAAGTGACGTCAATTTCCGGCGCTCAGCATTACAAGCCGGCACCGTGGCAGAGCAGGGAGACTGTTTAAAGGTAAGTACGGGGGGGGGGGGGTCGTATGGCGTCGGCGAAGTTTAAAATGCCCCCCCCGGCGTCGGCGTTAAAAACTCGTTTTAAACTTAAGTCTTCGGCCGGCCCTGCATACACCTACAAGTGGTGTGCGACTCTTTTTACTATCTAGGCTAATCTCTACCCACTGTGTCTCCACATTACCACTGTCATCATGTTTCCTTAACCCCTTAAGGACAATGGGCGGTCCCTAAACCCATTGAAAACAATGCATTTTGAGCCTGTACATGTACGGGCTTTGTCATTAAGGGTTTAACCCCTTAAGGACAATGGGCGGTCCCTAAACCCATTGAAAACAATGTATTTTGAGCCCGTACGTGTACGGGCTTTGTTATGAAGGGGTTAATACTGGGCTTTAGGGTTTGCATATAAACAGATCCCCCCCCTTTTCTATTTACTCTGTCCCTTCTAAAAAGCGAATAACCTTGTAAATTAACTGACCAGTCGTGCATATCATCCAACCACGTTACAGTGATACCAATCAAATCATACTGTTCATCACTTACCAATATTTCCAGCTCACTCATTTTGTTTGTCAAGCTTTTCATATTTGCTAAAAGACATTTAAGGTTACTACCCATTTTTGGTTCATCAGTTGACAAATATTTAATGACTGCAGCTTTTGTACTATGTACGGTAGCTCCATATCGTCTATGCTAACTCCACCACTGCTCTCATCCCCTTTTCCCATAGCTAGACCCCTTCCCAGTCTACTCTGGCTAGCACTTCATTTCTATCTTTATTCTACCCCCCCAGAACCTAGTTTAAAAGATCCTCGATTTCTCTAGCCATCCTCTCCCCTAGCACTGCAGCCCCCTTTTCAATGAGGTGCAGTCGTTCCCTGCTGTAGAGTCTGTAGCCGACTGCAAAAGTCTGCCCTGTGCTCCAAAAACCCAAATCCCTCTTTCTTACAAGACACTCTTAGCCACAAATTGATCTCCCTCAGCTCCTGCTGTCTCCCTGATGCAGCTTGTGGTACCGGTAATATTCCAGAAAATGGAAAAAAAAACACCAATGTGTACTGCTTGATCATCTCCAGCCCCTCCCAACAATCTGTCTACCCGGTTCCACAACCCGGGAGACAGCATACTGTTCAGCATTCGGGGTCCTGGCGACAGATTACCTTATCAACCTTCCTTATAGTTGAATCCCTTACCACCACCACCTGCCTAGCCTTCCTTGCCTTATGGCTGCCCACTATGCTGGAGAGGCTACTCTCCTGGCTGCTAGGAGAGTCAGCCTGCCCCAGAAATGCTTCCTCTGAGACATGGTGGGCTAATGTATAGGAACAGAGCATGAGTTTGTAACAAGTGAAGTCTTCAGGTGAACAAGACTTCCTCCACAAGAGCTCAACAGAAGAGATAGAGATATATATAGTTTATAGGTATTTACAAATGTAGCTGGTTTTTGAAATATCATTTATGTTTAGCATTTATAATATGTTGATCATAATAGCTGTAAATATCAATGAGATATAAAAGATTTGTTATTTTAAAATGTTCTTCCAGGTTAGGGAGAATTGATATTATGTGTAAAGAAATTGCAGTTTGTATTGTGTGTAATGATCCGCTGCCCTTCTTTTGGAAGCATAGTCCAAAACTCCTCTAGTCTCCTCTCTTCTCATGATATTTACCTTTTCTTAATGGATGTTTGTTTGTTATGAGTCTATCACAGTGAACTATGCACCTAAAAGTCACAATAACGTATATATAAAGAATAGAAAGTGTATGAAAAAAAATTTTTTTTTTTTACAAAATACACGTTGCTCTTCTTCTAAGTTTCTTACTTAATTACATTAAAAAGGCAAGAAAATGATATAAAAATCTTGGTAAAGCCCGATCCTCTAGCCATGCCACTGACTCCACCCCCCAAAACAAATGATAGGAGGTATGAACCAGTCTTTAAAACAGTTTTCTTGAGGTCTGCTATCTACGGGTCATTACATGGGAGAGTTAAACTTCTAAGATATCCACAGTCATTAATTAAATTATTCTATTTAAAGGCCTCCACTGAAGACTTGTTCCAAGCCAATCCCGCCACACATGTAACAAGCTATATTACTAGTATATTTCTAGTATATAATTTTACTAGGATATTTATAATTCTGATTATAAAGGTGGTGGACAAAGGATGACAGACAAAGCTGTTTAGCATGTTTGCAGGCAGATAATAATTCTGTGAACTGAGACAAACATGATGATTTGCACACATACTTGTAAGATTTATGAAGCACTAATGTCATATGTGTCTGTAGACAGGAGCAGCAAGGGTGCAATTGCTTAAAAATTATAATAAATGTTAGTCTGCTAAATGTTTTGTGGAAATTGCAGATGTTAGCCACCTAGTGGTGATAAATGGGGATGGTGGCTAAAACTCCCCTCGTACTCCAGTGTTTTTCTCTGCATTTGTTTGTATGTAAATATTTTAAAGTATTGCTATCTCGGAGCAATAATCCACAAGAAAGCAATTGATGATTACACTACTGGAGCCCTGTTGCATAAAATTATAATTTTATCTGGTAATGATCATGTCATTACAAAAGCATACTATATATTCAATAATAGTTGAAGTAACTGTCACTGTTTCGCTGGACTATTAAGGAAGGTCGTCCCCGCAGAAGTTCTTCTGCCCAAACTACCGCTACTGAGAGGGAATTCCCGGCAGCAGTAGTCCAGGACTTAGACGATCCCAACAGTGGACAACCTCCCACCAGCTGGAGATAGGTTCTGAGCGGCAGCAGCCGCGGCAAGGCGCAGCACAAGACAGGAGCACAATGCGGGTAGTCAGCAAAGCCAGGGGTCTGATACACGGAGCAGGATAGTCGGACGAGCCAGGGGTCTGATACACGGAGCAGGATAGTCGGACGAGCCAGGGGTCTGATACACGGAGCAGGTAGTCAGCCAAGCCAGAGGTCAGATGCACGGAGCGGATAGTCAGACGAGCCAGGGGTCAAAACCAGGAAACTTGATTGCACGAGCAAAAGACGTAAACTGAAGACCACAACAGGGTGCTTGTGAAAGGTACAGCCAGCTTTTTAAAACTGGCGACCATTCCACAAGCCCCTCCCAGACCAGAACCAAAACCACGCCCCCCAGCCGTCCATCATTCCTCCAGCAACGTGCAGCGTGCCCGGGAGGCGGACCGGAGGACGGGTAAGTACACAGGCTCCGGGAACTACTGTTCCCGGGGCCGAATCCTCCCTGTGTCCCAACACCTCGGGCGGAGGATCGTCCGCTGTCCGGGGAGATGTTTTCCCGGGACCCGCGGACAACCCTTCGCCCGCTACTAGTGCCGCGAGCGGAGGACCGCCCGCCGTCCCGAACGGCTGGCATACGGGAACCGCGGGCAGACCTCCTCCCGGCGGCGTCCGGAGCCGGGATGGTAACACTTCTGGCGGCGTCCGGAGCCGGGATCGTGACAGTAACTATTTTGGTTTCAATTAGAATGATTTACTATCACCCTAAGTGAAAATTGATTGCATCTGTCTACAAAAGCAGATTTTGACTGAAGTGTGTAGTAAACTACATCTTCCATCGCGGCTCATCCTGGCGGAACTTTGAACTGCTGACACTCGGGGTCCCTGTGACAGTCGGGGTACAGGTCTGTCCCGTCACAGTAACGTTTGTGGTGAAGACTTCAGAGGACCACTCTTTAGAATATTTTTGCTTGTTCTTCATGTAATACCCCTTGTTCTGGACAATTTCACATTGGCTCTACTGAAATATATTTTCCTGTCCACAGCATCGCTAATTCAGAGAGATTTAAGCTATTGTAAGCTCATTTAAGCAGGGCCCTCCTCACCTCTTGTCTCTGTAAGTCAAATTGTTATGTTACATGCTACTTGTTTTGTCCTGTCCACCCATTGTGCAGCGCTACGGAATTTGAAGGTGCTATATAAAACAATAAATAATAATAATCTCACTGACTGAATTATGCATTGTGCTGAGCCTGCTCAGTCTTTCTTGCCCGGGGGTCCTTATAATATATAATGTAATATCTCTCTGGCAAAGGCATTAAAAAGACATCTCCTGCATTTCTCCTCCAGCAGCAGCAGCAGCTTGTCCTTTAGCAACACATTATCAGAAAATCCTTGCTCCTCAAACCCCCTTTCCCATGTTTAACTCTTCTTCAACTCTTAATTATTCTAGCCTTATGCAAATCATAGTTTAGAATCTCCATTAAATTCTAGCTATTATGTTGTTTTTTCCTTAGTAGCCAAACATCCACTGTTGAGGTGTAGGCCACACATACTGCTGATCGCTGCATAACAAAGCTTTGTTATCCAATACCCTAAATCTACACCATACACTATGATACATTGGACTAACCTTCAACTCTCTCCCTAGTATACTATGGCACTGGTAATATTCCTGCTGACTGGAACATATAAAGAACGGTCCTGTAGTATGTGAGTTGTATAATAGTAGTTGCCTTTCTGCGTGTTTAGACATCCTACGCACTGCAGGACAGCACATGTGCTAGTGAACAACAGGGCAATTTTTCATGGTTTTGCTCTATGTTTCCTCAACCGTTATTTACATCTTTCTCATTTAGCGAACACATATTATTTTTCTAGACAAATAGAGTAATAAAATAAGATTTCAATAACACAAAAATGCAGTTTTTCACAGCTAATATAAATTGGAAAAATACTAAAAGTATATTTATTGACTTGTCCTGATTTAAAAACCACCCTATATTCAAATATAAAGGTTACTTATTTTTAGGGTTTTATTTTTTTAAACCATACCTAACCCTAAACCTTACCCTATCTAATTCCCCACTAACACTCACCACAATAACTACATAATATAGATTTAAAAATACATATAAACAATTAACCCCTTAGGTAAAAATTATTAAAAAAATAATATTTTTGGTCATTGGTTAATTGTGATCAACCAGGTGTGGAATATTCATGTAAAATCTAATCTGTAGCTTATTTCTGGTTCTTCTCCTTCAACTCCCTTAATAACAATGTTTAGTTGTTAAATGTATTCAGTGCTGGAATCTCTTAAAACCACATAAACTGGGGGGTGTCCTAAATGAGGATTTTCACATTGCATTAGGAATCCTCCCCAATGGTTGCAAAACTAATTTTCTGCTACAATAAAAATACAAATTGCTTTTTAGCATCCTCCAATGTGTGAAAGCTAAGGCTTTCCACGCTTCTCTTTTTTTGCTGGTTGATGGAATTCAACTGGCTTCTGGTAATAGGTGTCAAATTCAAAAGGTCTTTACATTGCTAAGGCAATTACTACTTTTTGAAAATTGAATGGAAATTTCAATTAACTAAGGAAAGCCTTGTTTTGAAAAGAAAATAGATGGTAAAGGCTTTGCGCAATTAAAACCAAATGAAAAATACATGCAAAATCACTTGATGATCATATCTAAATAAAGTCAGACATTTGCAATATGAAACTGACTTCCTCAAGCTTAAACAATATAATATTACAAGCTATCTTTAATGTGTTGGAGTGTCAGATGTATAATATATACTCTATATGACAAACTAAACTGGGAACTTTCTGGTTCTGGCTACCTTGGTCCCGCTGTTGGTTCCCACTGATGTCGGAGGCGATCCCACTGACATCATTGGGCCGCCCCGCTGACGTTGCCGGACACACGCTATTTTCACACACCAGGACAGGCTCTGCCACATTGACACCCAGACACACACACCAGGACAGGCTCTGCCGCAATGAAGCATAAAAAAAAATATTTTCTACACCGCTTCGTCATTAACTTCCACTTTTGCATTTTTGCCCTTTTGTGTATTGATGCCTCTGCCCGGCCCCCTTTAGTATTGATTAATGCCCCCCCAACCTTGTGTATTGCCCCCCTTTATGCCCCCACACCCTTGTTTATTGATTTATGTGATGCCCCAGCCATTCCCCTCCTTTGTGTATTTATGCCTTCCCACCCTTTTTGTATCGACTAATATGATGCCGAACCAACCTCTTTTGTATCGATGCCCCCACTGGCATATGTATTACCCCCATCCACCCCCCCATTGATTTTATAATGCCACAACCCAGCCACCCCCCTTTTGTATTATTTAATTTTTGTCCCAAGGGAATCCACCCCCCCTTTGAATATGGGTTCACTTTCCGCAAACCCCTAACAATTTTTTTGATAATACTTATATTTTTGTGTCCCCCCCCCCTGATGTCCTCCAACGTGACGATCCTCTCGCTGTCAGGAGAACTCTTCTGAGCCTGCCCCCTTGAACGCCACGTCTTAAAAGGGGCATGAGGCACTGCTGCCACTGGGCGACCGGCGGAGGCGGTCTTACAGAAGTTACAGCCGCTTTGAAAGTGGCCGCCTGGACGCGAAGTTCTAAGCAGCCGTCGTGCGGCCGCTTTGAATGATGGTCTGCCGGCCCACCAGGAAATCTCCAGGGGGCCAGTCCGGACCTGCTCACGCAGGCTGAACCTCGAAGTCCAGCGGGCCGAACCTCGAAGTCGCACGTTGGATGCCCCTGCTGTATTGTATTTTCATTAATATGTATTAATTCTTATGTTTGATGGCTGGAGACTACAGTCCCCGTTTCCTTCTCCTTCCCTGTTTATTCTTTCTTGTTTATCCCCTTATTTTATTATTGTTGTATATTGCAAACTTTAATAACATATATTTTTTGGGGGGGGAAACAAACCAAAAAACAAAACAAGCACACAGTTCTTAAAAACAATGGGACTTAAACACAGGACCCTCACTCACAAGGTCCATCAATAATTAGGCCTGTGGAAACTCCATAAGTCCAGATGATTTCTTACGAGGAAATCATGGTGTTCTTCTTTGAGGTCACTGTATTGCCCCTAAATCAAACTCTTTTGGAAAGAAAACACCCCTCTGGCCACATGACCAATTATGACACCTTTTCCAAGAATTAATTCCCATGTTTGATCTGCCAATAAATTATGGCGGGGTAAAGGTGATGAAAAACCCCTCCACTTAAGCTAGGAATGGAATTCCTATAACTCAGGATCCTTATCCATTAGGCCATGAATCACCACAGGGGTCCTGGGAAGATGATACTTCTAGTCAGAACAGATACAGAGGGCATGCACAAGAAACTGATGTAATCAACATCAGATTAACCCATTGAATGCTTACATAAAGAAAGGAACCACCTCTGATGGATTACCCTTCCATGTACATCATGTGAGCTAATTATGACAGTGTCTACTTTAAAGAAATCTATGGTTAGATGGGGGTAACTTGCACTGGCCGGCTTAAAGATGACCCAAATAGCATATGGAGGCAGAATGAACAGATTTGTAAAAAAATTGTTATATAACTTGGAAAAAAAAACTAAAAACATTGAGTGCTTCTTAATTCAGGACAAATAGTAGAATTTATTTTTCATTAGCAATTGTAGATGAGTAAAATATTTTTTAAATACAAGCGAGAAAAAGTGCCTTTTTAAAATTTAAATTTTTCAATATATTTTTTTTGTTTATATGAAATTAGATGATATGATCACAAAAATATCTGAAGTTATCTGAAGAAACCCCTTTTTGTTCTGAGAAAAAAAAACCGATATAACTTGCATGGGTACACAGAGAAGAAAATTACAGCTAAACACAAAAACTGCAAAACAGCCTTGGTCACAAAGGGTACAAAAACAACCTGGTTCTTAAGGGGTTAAAATAGATCTTTTCCAAGTACGCTTGCACACAGTTTTTAAGGAAATTGACAGGTAGGTTGTTCAAAACAACTTGGAGCTAGCTACAGTTCTTCTGTGGATTTAAGCAGCCTCAGTCGCTTCTCTCTTTTCATGTAATCCCAGACAGGCTTGATAATGTTGAGATCAGGCCTCTGTGGTGGTCATACAATCACTTCCAGGACTCCTTGTTCTTCTTTACACTGAAGATAGTTCTTAATGACCATGGCTGCATGTTTGGGGTCATTGTCATCCTGTAGAATAGATTTGGGGCTCCACCATGCTTCATTGTAGCTTGCAAACACTCATTTTTACCACACTCTCCAGCCTTTTGGCAAACAAACTACCTTAGGCTACAACCAAATATTTCAAATCTTGAATCAGTAGAAATTTGCTAATGGGCCAAAAACAATTTGGTTTGTTTATGCCCCATTCATTTTCCAACAACAATTTCAGTTCCCTGCCCATTTGGTTAGTACGAAAATTCAGGGGCATTTTTAAATCAGAAACATAACATTCACTCTCTCTCTCTCACACTCTCTAAATGTTTTCCTTCCTTCTCTGTCGACCACTTCTGCTTCTTCATATTTTCCCTTCTCTCCAACCTTAATCTTGTTTTTTTGTCCGCATCTCTGCGGACATAACTTGGCATCTTCCGACAAAATGGTGAAGCTGGTGTGACGTCATCTTCCCGATCCTCCAGTCAGAGGAGATGACGTCACCACAATCAATGTAATTTTGCCCTTATGTAAAGTAGGGGCAATATGTTGGTGCTTGCAATGACGTCCTCTGCCCTGATTGGAGGATCAGGAGAGGGCGTCACCATAACCACTGCCATATTGCCCTCAGATGAACTGCGTTGACATCATCTCCTTGATCCTCCAATCGTAGTGCCAATCAGTTGGCACTTTCAGTGATGTTCTCTTCCCCGACTGGATGATTGGAGAGGATGTCACCGCAGCTCTGCCATTTTGGCAGAAGTTTACGTTATGTCCATGGAAATGTGGACGAAGAAAGAAGATTTAGGATTGAAGATAGAAGAAAAGGGAGGAGATAGCAGATGCGGAAGAAGATGCGAAGCGGAATTGGTCGGCAGAGAAGGTAGGGAGAGAGTGTGATTAAAATGGCAGCTTTGGACTGATGAGTAGACTAGTGCATTCGGAATCTGACGATTCGTATGAAGCCCAGAAAGCAAGGCCAGACCCTCATGGTCATAGCAGTTCATCCTTTCCAACTTGAGAGCGGCCGTAAGACCGCCTCTGCCAGCCACCTAATAAAATTACTTTTACATTTTTATTGAGTTTTCAAAGATAAAAACAAAAACAAGAAAACCAGGGTACAACATAATAAGAAACAAATAGCATAGCAAAATGACAGAACCCCAGTAACATCCCCCAAATGACCAACGAATGAGAAAAAGAAAAAAAGAACACTGCAATACAGGGAGGCTAACAAGAAAACGCCAAACAGTAACCCCCCATACCTTAAAAAGCGATTCAATGTTCAATGACGTGTCTAACCAGTCCATTCTAAACAGAAATAATAACTTTGTATGTAATAGAAGCAATCAGGGTGGGTCAGAGTGTATCCACTGATGTAGTATGGTCTTTCTGGCTACAGCCAGAACGATACGGGTAAGAGAAACATGTCGTATCAGGTAATGACAACAGTCCAAGAATCACAGCCTCTGGGGTGATTTGAAGCGCACGGTCGCACAGTGCGGAAAGACCAAAGTGGGAGACACGACCATAAGTTATGGTAAAGGTCTGCTCCTTGCCAGACCACACTTGGGGCAAGAATCTGAGGGCAGTATTCTCATAAGAAATTGGAGATGGGGAGAGAGATATTCCTGATGAACAATCTGCATTTCAAAAGAAATACTGGCCCGAAGCGTCGATACTATACAGCTGATTAAGTCAGACCTGTCAACATCGGAGAAGCGAGTCATCCACGCTTTCAGGCCTTTAGAAATGTGGGCACCACCAGAGGCGTCTCGCAGTAACCCATTAACAAATTTTGTGGTGATATGCCTCGAGGAAGACAACTGAAGCTGCCTATCAAGAGGGTTAGTCCAGTCCGCCCGTTCAAAAAAACGCCCAGTGGCAGAGCCTCAGTGAGGCTCTTTGTCCCGCCGCTTTCAAGACGTGATTGCTCAAGGGGGCAGGCTCATAGAAGAGTTCCTCGTGACAGGGAGAGGATTGTCCCGTCGGAGGAGAGCAGGAAAAAAAAGAAAAGCAAAAATGTAAGTATTTCAAAAAAATAGGAAAGGGGACCCATATTCAAGGGAGGGGGAGGAGTAATTGCCTTGGGAAATCATTCAAAATTAAACAATACAAAAAGGGGGGTGGCTGGGGGTAATACACATGGCATTGGGGGCATCAATAGACAAGAGGGTGGTTGGGCATCACATAAATAAATACTAAAGGGGAGGCTGGCTGGGGGCAATACACATGGGTATGGGGATCACATAAATCAATACACAAGGGTGTGGGGGCATAAATGCACAAGGGGGGCGATACACAAGGTTGTGGGGGGACACTTTAATCAATACAAAAGGGAGGCCTGGATGGGGCATTAATACACAAGCGGCAAAAATATAAAAGGGGGGTCAATGACAAAGCAGTGTAGAATTTTTTTATGCTCCGTTGTCGCTTGGCCTGTCCTGGTATGTGTGTCTGGGTGTTGGTGTGACAGAGCCTGTCCTGGTGTGTATTTTGGGTGTCGGTGAGGCAGAGCCTGTCCTGGTGTGTGTGGGTGTCGGTGTGGCAGAGGCTGTCTTGGTGCGTGTGTGTTTGGCTGCCAGTCCTGGTGTGGTTTCTACTCCCAGGAATCAGTGACAGGAAAAGTAAAGGTTTTGTGTTATTTACCGTATTTGCTCGATTAGAAGACAAATTTAATATAAGAGCAATATAAGACAAATGCTCTGAAAAATACCCCTCATCTTATAATCGAGTTTGTCTTCTAATCAGACCTCAAATAGAGGTCTGACTATGAGACTAAGATCCAGACCCCCGCAGCGCTGCAGGGTACCTGGATCCTCCTGTCTGGTAACCTCAGGTGTGGCACTTCCGCCGGGCTTCTATCACCCGGCAGCAGCAGAGGTTGACTTTCCCCGTCTGCCAGAGGGAATTCTCTTCTCTGGCAGTCAGCGAACGTCTGCGCGATGGACGCAGACAACCCCCGCTGCTGCTGGTACTTCCGCCGGGGCTTCTATGACGGAGCACCGGTGTTCAGTCACAAAAACCCCCAGCGGAACTAACACCAGCCTCCACTAGACACCAGGGAGTCAGAAGCATTGGTAAGTCGGGGGGGGGGGAGTGTTATATGGGGGGGCATAAGGCTTTTCTGGAGGCAGTGCTCCATGATATGCCTTTTAACCCCCTTTATGCCACTCTGCCTCCAGAAATGCCTTTTAACCCCCTATATGCCACTGCCTCCAGAAATGCCTTTTAACCCCCTATACGCCACTCTGCCTCCAGACATGCCTTTTAACCCCCTATATGCCAGAGTGGCATAAAACGATATAAGGCATTTCTGGTGTGTGTATGTATATATATATATATATATATATATACTTACAAAGCAGGACCTCACATTATTACCGTATTTGCTCAATTATAAGACAAGGTTTTTTTCTGAAAAATACCCCTCGTCCTATAATCGGGGTCGTCTTATAATCAGACCTCAAACTATGAGACAACTAAGATCCAGATCCCCCGCAGCTGCAGGGGACCTGGATCCTCCTGTCCCCCCCCCGGTGCTTCTGAGTCCCTGGTGTATAGCCGGGGCAGCGTGTAGATGTCTACGCGATTCGCCCCCGCTGCTAGCCACACCTCCTTCCGGCTGCAGCGTAAGTTGTCGCGAATTGCGTAGACATCTACACGTTGCCCCGGCTGCATGACAGGGGAGTCAGAAGCACCGGTAAGTTTGTGGGGGGAGGGGGCGGAGCAGTGTTAAACGGGGGGCATAAGGCATTTCTGGAGGCATAGTTTTCTATGAAATGCCTTTTAAGCCCCTTTATGCCACTCTGCCTCCAGAAATGCCTTTTTAACTCTCTATACGCCACTCTGCCTCTTGAAATGCCTTAAACCTCCCTATATGCCACTCTGCCCCATAATATGCCTTTTAACCCCCTTAATGCCAGAGTGGCATATAGGGGTATAAGGCATTTCTGGAGGCAGAGTTGCACATAGGGGATCAAAAGGCATATCATTGGGCACAGTGGCATTTAGAGGGTTAAAAGGCATATCATGGGGCACAGTGGCATTTAGAGGGTTAAAAGGCATATCATGGGGCACAGTGGCATATAGGGGGTATAAGGCATTTCTGGGGCATAACTGGGGGGGCAGGTTGGAAAATAGAAGGAACTAAAACCAAAATATTTTTCTCAATCATAGCTTTTATTAAAAAAAATAGTTTACATGAATTAACATTTACTGGTAAAACTTTTTTCCTATAGGGTTGTCTTATATTCAGGCTTTTTCTTTTTTCCTAAATTAATATTCAAATTTGGGGAGGTCGTCTTATAATCGAGCAAATACGGCACTTTATAGTGCTTAACAGTGCACATTTACATGAACTTTTGTTTTAGGAATTGTGGCTGGAAGTGTGGACCATACCAAGACTTTTGCATACAAGTTGAGTATCCCTCATCCGAAACACTTGGGACCAGAAGTACCGGTACTTCAGATAAGCGATGATTTTGGATAACGGTTCAAGTCTTCTCCCCTGTGTCTGCTGTTGCTCAGGCTTATCCACACCGTCCTCGAAGCTCTTCTTGTCCCTTGTTCAGCCTTCCCCAGAGCATCACTGGTCTAAGAAGCGGGGAAGACTGAACAATGGACCAGAAGTGTCCTGGGACAGCGGGGAGAAACCTGAACGGGACAGACATCAGGGAGAAGTAAAAAATGAGATGGGGAAAGGATCTACTGACTACAGGAGAGGTCAGACACATCTTTCCTACCCTCCCTCCCTTACCTGAATTTTTTTTTAATATCTTTTCAGATAAGGGATTCTCCTATATTCACACACATTTGATGCCTAAACACTTTTATAGCATTTTATTTACCTATTCCTGTATGATACACCCATACCTTAAAAGCATTCTGCGCTCCTAGAAAAGAAAAAAAAAGGGCCATTGGTGAAGAAAATATGGTATCAGGCCCTTGACGGGGACACTTTATAAGTGCAGCTACTTATTAATACAGGAACGTAAGTTCCTGTGAGGAAAATTATGCTGACATGCTAATAGTAGGAGGGAAACAATTCAAAACAATATTTCTAACGGTTGTGGTTGAAACCATTAAAAATCGTGTCACAGAAAAATGAACAGTTATCACGGGTCAACCGTGCGTATTTAGCTACATCACACTGGACGAGTACAGCATCGCAATGCAGTAAGCAAAACTCTTCATCTCCAAACCCTCTAAAATCACTACCCCGGTATCACCGATTGGGTGGGGACGGGCGAAACCAAGAATCGTTAAATCTCGCGATCTGACGCTCGAGAATTCTGCCAAGCTGCGTTGGCGATGAAGTGCTTTTAGACTGCGATGATTCGTGAACGCTGATGCGGACGCTCTCTTTCTCCCGCGAATTCAGAGCGCGTGCACGAATTCTCTTACTCTCCGCCCCCTGCCAGTAACTACACCAGAGCCGGTAGCTTCCCCCGAAAGCGTACTGACGTCACTTATACTGCGTCCTTATTTAAGAAAACGGCCCGGCTCGTTCTGGCGTTCAGTTGGGAGCAGCTTCTCGTACTGTTCGCGTCTCCGTTTCGAAATAGACGAGCGACATTTCTAATAATATCGCTAATAGTCGTCTTTTATTTATTTTGTTTTGTGTTCGAATTACCGATTGTAAAATACATCGACTCCGGCAACTGAAAGACAGATTCAACCGTCAACTAATCCGCCCGGCATCTACATCCGAATTACTGATCGAGAGGTCCCGGCCTTCCTACACCTTAGTTATGAGTCATGTGGCCATCGAAAATGTTCACGGTCTAGACCAGCAGGTGAGTTCGCTGTAACGAGCTGAGTATATGTCGTGTACTCGTGGTGTGAAGCGGATGTGCGCTCAGCCCTTGTCAGACAATGGAGGCCTAGTCATGGGCTCTTCGCCTATGTGCGCAGTTACATTATGCGGAGAAATCCCAGTGGCTGCTGGCCCCTCCTCCCTGGCACATCGTACCAGTGCAGGCGGATCATCTCCTCCTTAGCCGAATGAGGCCTTGTTTCGGCCTTAATTTTCTTCTTCCAATATCTCATTCTGATTACGACTGCCCTAGTGCGTCATGAGGGCCGGGCTGCCCCGGCTGACTCATTCTAGCCCCGTTGTATTGTCCCCCCCCGTCCACGGTAGTTTCTCCTTTATTGCTTTTGCATATTTAATTTATCTTGCGGATGTTCGTGTCCTAATTAGGGTTTGGGAGCAGGCCGCGATGCGGCATTCCTCACAATGGCCGTCTTTATGGGGGAGGGGGGGGCACGCAGCTGGCTTAATACAAGGAAACAAAAAAAAGACTAAGAGGCCGTTAATAATTTGACGCGCGTTCGATTTTTTTTTTTTAATCGTTTTTTAATGTTGGTCACGTTCTAGGCTTTGGATCGCAGCCTCTAAAGCGATATGATTTTTTTTTTTTTTAACTGGTAAACATTTTACGCTTGATGCTTTTAAGTTAGTCCTTTTCTTAGAGTTCATTGCCACGTGTTAAGTATTTTATATGGCGATTATGGGGCACAAGATGCCTTTATTTTCATTGATTCGCTCTCTACTTTTTTAACGGAAAGCAGCCACGCAGAGTTTCTAAGACAATGTAAAGTCTGATCCTTGGATCAAACCAGAATGTGTAGTTATCGCAAATACTTTATTTTATTTTGACAATGGGCCACTTTCTTGTCCAACACTGTAGGTATGTTTCAAAATCCTTTGGCCCATGGCTAGAGGTGTCTTATAATGGACACCATTGGCTGTCCAGTACAACATATTAATAAATCCGAGTGTTAAAACTGAATGAGTTTCCCTAAAATCAAATGTGCTGACTTTTTTTTTTATTATTTTTTTTTTTAAATAGATCCGTAGTTTGGCTTTTTGTTTTTTTTCTTTTAACCTCTTGCCTACCCAGGGTTGGTGTTGCTCTTGTGTATTGGAGCAGAATATGGTTTAGGCCTTTTAGCCTGCGCCAAAATATCTTGACTTGTACTGCTTGCTTTCTGGATCCCAATTGCATAAGTACGCTGCTGTAAAACCCTGTCTAAGCCACAAGATGGGTGTAATTATATGTGTGCAAATGCTTAGCGTAAAAAATAGATCTCGACTGCTCCTCTGCCGTTATACTATTATGTCTTTGCTCTAGCGTTCTTAAGCGTGGGCAATATCCAACTTTTTGTAGCTAAAAAAAAAAACTCTGAAGCGAAGCCTTCCATATGACATCACATTATTGGGAGGCATGTTGTAAACGTTTTAATGTGTTTACGACAGTTAAATAGCTACTGCACAATGTTTACACATGTTCTGTTTACAGCTTTTGAAGTGTTTACAGATAACACATTTATGTAGTAGTGACTCCAAGTTAGTCTTAGATGTTTGTAATGTCAGTGGAATAAGGGTGGTCGGCTTGAGTTCATTGACAAGATCGATCCGTATCACCTGGCTTGAATCGGTCAGATATTGTGTCCCTTCTATGCATATTTGTAAAAGATTTGCTGTGTACATTTGAGACTCTTTAATGACATTTTGTCTGACTTATATAAGCTATACACCTATTTCTAGTGCATGCGGTGTTCAGGCTTTTATTGTTTAATATGGCTATCTTGTCCTATTCCTTAAATATCGCACTTTGGGGGTATGTCTAATGAGCTTGATCGTCACTGAAAAATTATGTAAACTATTTTACTGTAAGGTACTTGGCAATAACTGGTATCTGTTTTTTCAGTCCCATGGATAAAAGCATCTTTCTGCACAAGATATCCTAATTTGTGCAGTGTTAAGTGATTTGGGTTTTTATGGTAGCTTTATGACTTAACATAGCCAGTGTCTGTACGTGTGACTTTTGGAGCCAGTGTTCTTGTGTGATCCACATGTTAAAATAACGTCAGAGTGAATTCTTCTGCTAATGTGTGCGTACCTCAGCAGTGCACTCACTTGAATTGCTTCTGGACTGCCTTAACTTTTATCCTCCATTTTGTCTTGTTTCCGTTGTATCTTTCGTTGCAGTTCCAAACAAAACCAGAAGAGGTCACTTATACGTCAATATTCAGTATATTGAGCATATCCCTGAGAACCTATCCTTCAATAGAACAAATCAATGCATTTACTCTACAGTTTTGTAATTAAATATGTTGCGTTTGAATACTAACTTTTTATTTTAATTTTAGTTTGCTGGCCTAGACTTGGATTCTGCTGACGGACAAAGTGGTGGTGCTTCAACTAGTAAGTAGTGCATTTGTCTTGAGACTGTCTTGTATCTGCTAGCACAGTTGACTTTGAAGATTCTTTCCGCTTCTATTGGAAATGTGCTCTTGAATATAGAACCATGTGATGCTAATCTATTTTTTTCCTTCACTACAGAAGGGCGTTACATCCCACCTCATCTACGAAACAGAGAGCCTCCAAGACAGGGTAAGTTTTTTTTTTTTATTAAGGAAAGTATAACACCACTAGCCTTTGCTATTCGTGCATTGTAGTGAATTCACTGAACATTTATTATTTGGATTGAGTATATGGACTATCATTTATAAATGCAGACTTCAGCTCTGAGCCAGTGCGAGTATGGAGCAGTACACAGAAACAAACGGGCTACCATTAAGTCTAACATAGTAGGGGTCCCAAAGGAGTTAACTCATTCACATTTTATTAAATGGGTAAATCTCTAAAATATAGTGGCATCACTAACAATCATTGGCAATCAATGCCAATTTCTCCCCACTTCTGATCTGCCTGCTGAGCATACCACAAAGTATGATCAGTTGCAGCAGTGTATTAAGGGGTCCCTCATGCAGTATCTTTACTGACACCACAAAAAAGGATTCATAAACTTCTGTTTGGTATGCAGTCTTACTGCCATTAAAAAAACCGTTGCTGCTTGAATCAGTAGGCACATGTGCACTAGTAGAAATAATACTACAGGAATAAACTAGTAATATATCTGCTGTTGAACTATTACCTTTGAAACATGCTAGTGATGAGTAAACTTCATGCTGAAAGATCTATTGTTGTGTAGGTTATCCACGGTGCCCGTACCCTGCTGTAGAGGTGTATAGGGGCTACGGTGATTGGTGGTCACAAAGAAATGGTACGGTTACCTGTCAGTGTATTGGCTGTGCAATAGCTTGGCTTGCATAAGCTATAGCCATTAAGCTGCCTGTGAATTGCAGTGAAATTACACTCGCGTTGCTCAGTTTTGTAACTTTCTGAGCACACCAAAACTGTCCACAGCTTAATGTTTTTACCTTGACTATAATGCAGCAGTCTGGCCTGCAATAATTTCTTGGTAAAGTCTTGTGAGGGTCCCCAACTGACCCTCAGGTCTGTATTTTGAAAACTGCAGAGCAGACACAATCTGAATCCTCCCTTTGTAGAACTTGTTAAAATATTTTAACAATTACACGTGTTGATTTACAACAAGTCTTAATCTTGTTGTTTTCACTTGTAAGAATCTGGCAGCGGTTGGAAGTAATGAACTAATATGCATGTGAAATTAAACCTTGAGATTTTGTCAGCTTGCTTTAGCTCGCTTTTAGACACTAGTTTCAAGTCTGGTCACATGACCCAGGTTAAAGTGTGTTGTATACTATCAGCTTATTCCTCTTCAAATCTCCTTTTAAAGATGCAAACTGGGATTCCCGTGGAGGTAATGGCTATATCAATGGAACCAATGATGATCGTGTGAATGGTTGTGATCGTGGTGGCCTTGGGAATCGAGGTTCCGGACGTACAGACAGAGGAGGTATTGGCAGCGTTGAACTGTATATGTTCATTTGCAGTGTAGAAAGTTTCCTTCAAACGAGCTATGGGCTTTCCTACAGTTTCTGAATTCTTGTGTTTAGGTTTTTATGACCGTGATAATTCTGGCTGGAACTCTGGCAGAGACAAAGATGCATACAGCAGTTTTGGATCCCGTGGCAAAGCAGGTTTATATGGTGATAGAGGAAGTGGAACCAGAAGGTAAGGCTTTTTTATACTCCAGAATCTTGAAGCAAATTATTATATAGAGTATAATTCTGGATATAGAATGCTTAGTTATAAATATTGACATTATTTAACTAATGTGAGTCGTCTGGGGATTTGTTTAAACAACCTACTAAACACCTTGTGTTTTGTGCACACAAGTAAGGTGAAACACTTTTCCTTTGCCCATAAACCTGAGGGTAGTCCTGTGTGCTGTTCTCGCACCTTGGCCACCACATCATAAACTGGTAAACCTCCAAATGTGTCCCAGGTAAGCATGACATACATTGGAATGTAAAGGGTGGTGGAAAGAGGAGGTGGGTGGTGTTGCTGGTCTTGGGTTTATAATTAACAATTAATTTGTAGAGCTCTTTAAAATGTGCCTCAGGTTAGAACCCTATATCTAACTTGTGTTTCTACATGTAGATCTGATGACCGTCGTGTTGATGGCTTTGATGGTGCAGGCAATCGTGCAGACAAGGGAGGATTTGGCAGGTTTGATCGTGGCAATAGCCGTTGGTCCGATGAGAGAAATGATGAAGATGACTGGTCAAAACCCCTTGCTCCAAATGATCGTATAGAGCAGTAAGTAATTGATCATGAGTAGATCTCTCAAATCCCCCCCCATCCTACCAAAACCTACAACCTTGTTTGCTCTTTCAGGGAGCTCTTTTCCGGAGGCAACACGGGCATTAATTTTGAGAAGTATGATGACATTCCAGTTGAAGCTACAGGCTCAAATTGCCCTCCACACATTGAAATTGTACGTATTTTCTTTCTCAGAAAGCTAGGGAAGTGGTCTGGTTAAATCTAACTCTGCAGCTAGCTATTCATAGTTCCTCAGTTTTTACAATAAAAACCAAGACTGGCATATTGTTGGCAATGTTTAATACGGTGCTATAACATTAAGGGCAAACCTTAGTATAAGTCTATTGCTTGCATTTTTATGAGTTTGCTTTTTACAGTCTGAAAATGTGTTCTTTCTAGTTTCAAGATGTCCAGATGGGTGAAATAATAATGGGAAATATTCAACTGACACGCTACACACGACCAACCCCAGTGCAGAAACATGCAATTCCTATAATCATAGAAAAAAGGGACCTTATGGCATGTGCTCAGACAGGTAACTAGCATTAAGGCTTGTGTAATCTTGATGTTGATTCTTCACTTCCTGATTTGTGGTATAAACGTCCCAAACATTCATTTGTAAATATGCTACGGTTCCTTTGCATAAGCTCCTTGCTAGAGCAACTTGTCTATTTACTTTTGGGTTTTTTTGTTTTTTTTTACTTAATGTGGCTCTTACATTTTGAAATGTTCATGCTTTCAGGTTCTGGGAAAACAGCAGCATTTCTTCTTCCAATTTTAAGTCAGATATATGCTGATGGTCCTGGTGAAGCACTTAAGCACATTAAGGTATTGTGAAACTGTTCAAATTTTGCACTGGGTCCATACGATGACTCCTAGAAGTCTATAGATGCTCTCTTGTAGTTTGATAGTAAGTTGGGTAGCTGTGAAGTGGGAAGATAACACTCTTCTGCAGAAACTTCATTCTTGGAAAGACAGTTGCCTTCTAAGACTGCTATTCAACTCTTTTCTATAGAACATTGGTATATAAAGCATGCTAAATTGGGGTTCATGAGAAGTCTGATACTTGCCAACCAGTCTTAGATTTGATTTAACACAACTTTGTAAACTTTGCAGGATAATGGAAGATATGGCAGACGTAAACAATTTCCTCTCTCCCTGGTTTTGGCTCCAACAAGAGAACTGGCAGTGCAAATCTATGAAGAGGCCAGAAAGGTATATTAAACCAGGCAACTTGACATTATTGGTCCTGTGAACCCCATATGTCAGCTGTGGCAAATCTCTAGTTTGGAGTGAAAACATGCTAAAATGCAGCACACTATAGGTTTTCTCAGTACTTGTCAAGTATGTCAAACAAGCTGTTGGTCACTCTTGCTAAAGCAATAACACTTGGTACACAATGCCATCTTACTTTACTGCTGCATAGTGCCAGTGAATCCATAACAGTTGGTGAACCTATATCTTTTTACTTGCATACAGTTTGCATACCGATCCAAAGTTCGCCCATGTGTTGTATACGGAGGAGCTGATATAGGGCAACAAATTCGGGACTTGGAGCGTGGATGCCATTTACTTGTTGCCACTCCTGGTCGTCTTGTTGACATGATGGAGCGGGGGAAGATTGGCTTGGACTACTGCAAGTATGTTAAATAGGATATAGTCAAATGTTCAGGTTGCTTTGGGAGAATGGGTGCAAGACCCCCAGATTTTTCTCCTGTAGGAAGAACTTGCTTGACCATGCATAATGGATTCTTTATACATAGGAATCTCAAACCTCACATGACTTGCACAATTAACCTTTCATAATACAGAATTAACTGGGAGTGTGACTAGAGTCCCACTTTAAGGAACTTTTTGTGTTGTCATTTACCCCTGGTTTTCACTTATACAGGTATCTTGTCCTTGATGAAGCTGATAGAATGCTTGACATGGGGTTTGAGCCCCAGATAAGACGCATTGTTGAGCAAGACACAATGCCCCCAAAGGGGGTCCGCCAGACTATGATGTTTAGTGCCACTTTCCCAAAGGAAATCCAGGTAACTAAAAAAAAAAAAATCCTAATTAACTTCTGCAGTGTTTTCTGAAGCAGAATGCTTGGCTTTCAGTTACAGCTTCTTTCAGGTTGTTCTAGGATTGTTTCAGTAAATAAGTGTCTGGACATTTGAATGGTTATACCTTAAACTTGTATTCGAGGACTAGTGAGCATTCAGCTTCCCTTGTTCTACAGTTGATGAGTTTTTGTGTTTTTTTTTTTTTTTTTTTTTTATATATATATATATAGATCCTTGCTCGTGATTTCTTGGAGGAGTACATCTTTCTTGCAGTTGGACGAGTTGGGTCCACATCTGAAAACATTACTCAGAAAGTGGTTTGGGTTGAGGAAATGGACAAGCGATCATTTTTGCTGGATCTCCTTAATGCAACAGGTAGACTGTTCTTTCTAGAATACTCATGCATTGCTTACATGGCTTGTATTCTCAAAGCTGATTAGTTAAAATGTGCACAATTATGTCCTAGGTAAAGATTCCTTAACATTGGTCTTTGTTGAGACAAAAAAGGGTGCTGATGCACTTGAAGATTTCCTGTACCATGAAGGCTATGCCTGTACAAGCATCCACGGAGACAGGTCCCAAAGAGACAGAGAAGAAGCACTTCATCAGTTCCGCTCGGGGAAAAGCCCTATCCTTGTTGCCACTGCTGTAAGTTCTTAGCATATAGCAAAGTATTATAACTTTCATGTAATTGGCTGCTATAACACCGTGCCTCTTGCTTACAGGTTGCAGCTAGAGGACTTGACATTTCAAATGTCAAACACGTTATTAACTTTGACTTGCCGAGTGACATTGAAGAATATGTACATCGTATTGGTCGTACAGGCCGTGTTGGTAATCTTGGTGAGTTTTGTAGCCTTTATGTTACTCCCTGCTTGATTAGTTTTGGAATACCAATTAAGCTATATGTGGCATTTAACAGCATATGATAAGAACTTGGCTCATCTAGTCTGCCAGTTTCCTGCTTTAGGCTTAGATTCATGACCACTCTTTTGGCCAAAGTTTACTTCCCAAGCACTAACTTTCTCATTAAAGATCAGCTGATGCATAGTACTACACTTAGCATGTCAATATCTAGACTTATAGTCTAGCAATTTCCCTTGCATAATGTTTGGTTTTTCCCCTCTAGGACTTGCAACATCCTTTTTTAACGAGAAGAACATAAATATAACAAAGGACTTGTTGGATCTGCTGGTGGAAGCAAAACAAGAAGTACCGTCTTGGTTGGAGAACATGGCTTATGAACAGCATCATAAGAGTAGCGCTCGTGGCCGTTCAAAGAGGTGACAAATTTATATCCTGGTTTTGCATGGGCTTGGCTGTCTTTAGTTGGTTTTAAGTGTTAAATTGAAGGTTACAAGAGGCCTGTTCATAGAGGAATGATTAACTGGCTCATCTAGCCTGCTTTTACTTTAGCATGGCCTTTTGGATATCATTCCTTTACTTTATACTGTGGTCTGTTCTCATGCCCCTTTACAGAAAGGGCACGATGGGTAATGTCTCCTTGCACACTGGGTCTAGTACCATTTTATGAAAGAAATCCTTGTAATTTTGAATCCTTTTAATGCATGCATAGTTAACGGTTTGAAATGTGATCTTATAGCCGATTCAGCGGTGGATTTGGTGCCAGAGATTACAGAACAAGCAGCGGTGGTTCAAGCACTAGCTTTGGTAGCAGCAGCCGTGGAGGCCGGAGCAGTGGCCATGGAAGTAGCAGGGGATTTGGAGGTGGTGAGTGTCAATTGTACTGGCGATCTATGGTTCTGCTTAATGTGTCTCTCGCAGTGCTTAACAGTAATTGCTCTCTTTACAGGTGGATATGGTGGTTTCTATAACAGTGATGGATATGGAGGAAACTATGGCGGTAGCTCCCAGGTTGACTGGTGGGGCAACTAAGGATGGCAGAAATGACTCAAACCAAACAAGCTAATATGGAAACCACATGTAACTTAGCCAGACTATACCTTGTGTAGCTTCAAGAAAACGTGTACATTAACCAGCTGTGACTCCACGGAATTTTCTTTTCAAGGGAGCTGTGGGCCATGAAGAAAAATGGGGCAAAAACCCGACTCTGAAAGTGTTGGAAGATTTCATTGCTGTAGTTTTGGGGTTTACACCCAAATCCACCCCTCCCTACCAACTGCATTTATTTTGTCTGAGGATAATTTGTTTGTTAATGTACTGTGCCTTTAACTTTAGATAACTTTTTTATTTTAATGTCCTGTTGGCTCAGTATTGCTCAAGATAAAATTGTTATGATAAAATAAACTTATCAAACTTGGGCAAAATCAAACCTTGGCACAAAGGTCTGATACAACACAAGACAGGATTAGTTTCATCCACTAATTAATATTACGAGGCAAAACTTGTGTGCAGTGAGCCTGCATTAGAGCTTCTGTTTATTTGCCATTTTTAGGCAAAACACCCTGAAGCATATTTAAGTTACTAATGTAGCAAACTGTACAAAGTTAATTTCTGATTTGCTCACTCTATCCTGGAAAGGTACTTTGAACCTGAAGTCTTTACAATAAGCCATTCCAGTCACAAAAGGTGTTAAGGACTTGCATTCATACAGAGCACTCTTTTTCAGAGAATGCAAGAAAATACAGGAATTCCTTTTAACAATGTTTAGGCAGATCCATAAGTTGAGCTAGCCAAACGAAGGCCTAACATTTAGAAGGAACATGTAAACTGATCTGAAACTTGAAATAGCTTGTAGGGCGTATCAAATTTTACATATGCCTGTCATGAAATATGGCAGAATGGCTGACCACAGCAGTATGTGGTTCTGTGACAGGCCTGGCTGATTTTGGTCTAATAACGCATGCTAGTGTTGATGTTTTTTGGTCAAGAGGGTATGAACAGGAGGAATTATGCAGCAGGCTTTATTTTAATGCAGATTCACATTACTCTGTTAAGCTGCGTTGAGAGTTTAAAACATACTTGGCTTACAGTAGACTTTAAAAATGGCTCCAGATGAGTAAAACTTAAATCACAAGATCAGTGGTGGAAAAAATGTACGACTGCACAAGGTGTTAAATCTGCTAATCAGTGCAGTTTAGTCAGTTTTAGTTGCATAGGTTTCCATTGTATTTAGTATGTCAATGCTAAATTTAGCCAAAGACTTAATTCTCACCTGTAACATGTCTCTGCCACTTTGGAATTAAGCTTATACTGTGTAGTAAAATAACAATTTTAGTGGCATGGGATTGGCAAAAAAGTGCAATAGATTTGTGTACTGTGCCTTGCTCAACATTTTTGTAGGTGCACTTGACAGTATTGAGGTCTTTTTGTTATGGTGCTATTTAAAATATAGGTGGCCCTTGTACATTTTGCCCATAACTTTATACAAAACTTTTATTGCACATGGCGAGAATTTTTATACAAGTCTTGTGTGCGTGTCCTTTTAACCTCAAATATTTTGTCTCAATAGGGTGGGGAAGAAAAACGCTTTGAAAGAGGTGTAGGGTAGACTGAGATTTATTTGGGACCATAGGAGTGTTAGCTGGGGAAGGAAACTATTTTGCACACAATGGATTTCTAGATACTTTTTGCTGCTAGTTTTGTGTAATATTTATTGAACATTTTGACAAATATTTATTTTTGTAAGCCTAAGTGATTCTTTGAAAGTTTAAAGAAACTTGACCAAAAGACAGTACAAAAACACTGGCACTTGAATGTTGAATGTCAACGTATGCGTGAAATTATATATTTCGGGGTAGTGTGAGCTTTTAATGTTAAGTCATATTAAACTCTTAAGTCAAATTAAGCAGATCCGGTATTGGCGGCACAGCCATAACTCTCTGGTGTAATTGAAATGCAATTGGCAATTTAAAATTTAAACATGCCAAGGTTTTGATACACTTGTCTTAAGATATTAATGAAACACTTCAAAACACATGTGAAGTGTCCAGATTCTCAAGATGTTTGTGTGAGTTTTTGTTTAGTTGTGTGGTTAATTTTTTTTTTTTTAAATATTTCAGTGAATGTCTGGCACATTGCAATCCTCAAAACATGTGGTTCTTTTGTCATATTGGTGTAATCGGTGACTTGTCTTCAATGATTACATATTAGCAAGTATATTTGGCAGCAATACCTTTTTTTAAAAGATGAGGTTTAAAAAAAATCATATGCAATGAATGGATTCAAACTTGCTAATGTCAAGATTGACTCAAGTTGCTCTAGTTTAGTAATGCTTATTGTACTAGTTTAGATGCTTAGCACTGCATGTGCTGTGCATTACTGATTTTATTAAAATAAAAGTTGAATGGCAAACAGTTTGACTTGAGTTATGTTTTACATTGCATGGTCTGATTTCTCTAACCTGTTATGACATCAATTTAGGAGAAAAGTATAGTTAAAATGATACCATTTATTGGCTAACAGTTTAACTCTCAGCCAATCAATGGCATTTTAACTATACTCTTCTGTTTTCTCAATGGCTAACACAGTACAAAACCTTTTTGACATCAATTTAGGAAACCATTATCTGATACATGAATGGCCCAATCGGTCAGATATACCCCATATGAAGGGGAAATACTTGGAAGTTTTCATAGGCTTGTGAAGAGTTGAACTTGCCCTGTTAAATTCACATTGAATAGAGATCTGACTGATATAACTATACGTTACACAAGGCCAGTCAAGCTATTGTTGGTGCAGAAGCTCACTGACGCTGCCTGCTCATGTTTAGTGAAGGCAATTAAATTAAAATGGCAACTCTCCCTTTAGTGAGTAGATCCTCTTGCTTGCCAGCAGCTGGTAACCCCCCTCTTCTTTAGACAAAGTTAATTTATTCATAGGCATCTACTTGAATGTCAAACTAGGGATCCTAGTGGTTAACATTTTTACGACTTTCCCCAGAAAAATACCCATTGGGATATTGGTGGCTACACAACAGCTTGGGCACCCAAAATAGGAAATGCATGTCTGCAAGTATGGCATCCTTTTTGTGCGTCAACTTTGCCAAGCTTGTAAACCACTCCTTCAGTAAGAACAAGGACTGCTCTGGTTAGACCCTGTGCTGATAGTTTAGCAGATTGCATATGCAGGGGCAAATTGGATCCTGAGCACTCCTTTTAGCTAAAATCCTCTCCCCTGGCAAGTTCTATCTTGGATGCTGTATCATTTCTCTATTACTTTCATTATGCAATTTAAACACATGGGTACATAAATGGTTGTAACTTCCTGACCTCTATTAAATATATTTGTGTATTATCCACCTGTGTTTTGTTCACTACCCATACTTGTCTCTACTAGACCAATACCATACTCTGACATCTGGTTTTTATTTGTTTGCTGCAGGTTTAACTAGGTTCAGAGCTTATTACATGTCTTGGTTTTTACATTTACATATACCTGTATTTGCTCAATTATAAGACAAGGTTTTTTGCTCTGCGAGGGAAAATACCCCATCTTATAACTGAGGTCATCTTATCAGACCTCAAATGAGGTCTGACTATGAGATTGAGATCCAGATCCCCTTGCAGCGCTCCTGTCTGGTAACCTCAGCTGCTGCTGGCACTTACACCAGGCGTCTATCGCAAAGTGGCAGCGGTTGTCTACGCCCATTGCGCATACCCTCCCTGGCTGCCAGAGAGGAGAATTCCCTGCAGCACTATGGGGAATTCTCTGCCAGCCGGTGAACATCCGCTCAGTGAACGCAGACAACCCCCGCTACTACTTGTACTTCCGTTGTGGCTTCTATGACCTTCTGGTGCTCACAGAATTTCCGGCGGAACACCCGCTGCCCCCACCAGACACCAGGGAGTCAGAAGCACTGGTAAGTCGGGGGGGTAGTGTGGTATGGTTGGCATATGACTTTCCTGGAGGCAGGGTGCCCCATGATATGCCTTTTAACCCCTTATATGCCACTGCATCCAGAAATGCTTTATACTGCTATATGCCACTGGCATATAGGGATAGGGGGTTAAAAAGCATATAATGGCACAGGGTGGCATATAGGGGTATAAGGCATTTCTGGAGGCAGCGGCATATAGGAGATTAAAGGCATATCAGGGAGGCAGGGGGTATAGGACAGAATGGCAAGCCTGGGGGCAGATGAGCATAACGGGGGGTAGGTTGGCAAATAAAAGGAAATTTTTTCTCAATCGTAGCTTTTATTAAATATGTAAAGTTTACATAAATTAATATTTACCAGTAACTTTTTCCTGTAGGGTCGTCTTATACAAGCTTTTTTTCTTAAATTAACATTCAGATTTTAGGGGGTCGTCTTTAAATCGAGCAAATACTAGGTTCAGAGCTTATTACATGTCTTGGTTTTTTTACATTTATATATACCTGTATTTGCTCGATTATAAGACAAGGTGTTTTTTCTGTTTTTTTTTTTTTTTTTTTGAGCAAATGCTCTGGGGGGGAAAAATACCCCCATCTTATAATCGAGGTCATCTTATCAGACCAATCGTTGCTTGGTAATACTTGATCTCCCTAATCATTTTTATTTTTAGCCTTATTTTTTTGGAACGTTTGCATTTTAATAACATTAAAAAAACATGCAGAATAAGCAAGGTACTAAAATCTTATTGTTCCAAGTTTTTTTGGATTTATGCTGTATCATGTTGACCGCTAAGTGAATTTGAGTTCTAATACTCATTCCTTCTAATGTGCCATGAAGGAAAATGCCTATAACCCCAGTTTTCTTGGACCTTTCACACTCCTGCCACATTAAGTACAAAATAGTTGCTGATTTGCAAAAACACTACAGTTCTGATAATCCAGTTAGCATATAGACTGCTTTACATAATTTACATTTATATTACAATATTTACATTTATTTGACGGGTGTGTGGATCATAGTTTAGAAATAGTTTTAGGATGGAATGACTGCTGCTATTTCGTTATAAGTTGTCTAACACAAACTGCATGATTTCAAGGAGAAAATAAATAAGGCTGTGTCCTGTACTTTGAGTATGCAAAACAGGAGACATGCCATCGGGATTTGTTCCTTTATCTGCTTGTGTTCTGTTGAATTGACAGTAATCCCACAACCACATGCTGTGATTTTTTTTTTCTTGAGATTGAAGGGTCTGCACTCATTAAAAGATTGAATATTTGGCAGTGTTAGAGACAACAAGCCCAGTAAGCTCATTGACAGTAGACACAGACGAGAATGTGTAAGTGTCTCGTTTATTGGCTCATGGCTGTTACTTTACCTTCCTCGGAAAGTACAAAGGAGAAACGGGAATGTCAGGATTTTTAAAGACAGAAGAGGGCAGAATACACAGTAAATAAATTGATTAAATCTAAAAACACGGGGGGGCTGTCAAAGGAAACAGAATCATCATATCAGCAGATTCCATAATGCTAGTGTATCGATTTAGAGTGCGGTTATTACTACGTAAAGAAGCCATCGCTGTCTCTTAACAACTAAGCCTAGTTAAGATGTGAGTTTATCAAGATATTAAGTTCTCACCTATATGAAAGCACGTTCAATTGAACTTGCCTTTTAAAATCATTGCTTGGTTCTGTTCCGATCCAATGTTACGTATTCTTTAAATAAAAACTAAACTCTGAACATGGAATCTACTTTGCATTGACTCCAATGCATTTCGCCACATGCAAGTGTGTGCATGTGTTCTTTTTTTTTTTTTATTATTGTATTTAGAAAATCTCATTTTCCTCCTCCCCTGTCTGTTTCTACTGCTCTAGAGCATGTCGGCAAAAATTATTTGATCCCCTGCTGATTTTGTATGTTTGCCCACTGATAACGAGATGATCAGACTATAATTTTAATTTTGGTAATTTTTTGGTAGCAGTATAAACTGCTTTGTGTGCCCACTATGTAGGTTCTCACCCTATTGAGAGTGTGCCTTGACGTGGCGGGTGAGCGTAATTATGCTTTGGCCAAACCTCTCATTTATATTGTTCATATATTTGTTGCCAACTTTATTAGGGTGAGAAGCGCAGACAGTTTTTTTTTTCTATAATTTTATTTGAATGGTGAGACAGAATAACAAAACGCAGAAAAATCCAGAAAAAGGCATTTCAAATAAGTTATAAATTTGCATTTGCAATTATTTGCAGTTATTGATTTGCATTTTACGCAATGAAATAAGTATTTGACCCCTTTGCAAAACATGACTTACTTTGATTGCCAACAAGGGTTTTGCCACCCAGGGGTCAGACGTTTCTTGTAGTTGGCCATCAGGTTTGCACACATCTCAGGAGGGATTTTGTCCCACTCCTCTTTGCAGCTCCTCTCCAAGTCATTAAGCTTTCGAGGCTGACGTTTGGCAACTTGAACCTTCAGCTCCCTCCACAGATTTTCTGTGGGATTAAGGTCTGAAGACTGGCTAGGCCACTCCAGGACCTTAATGTGCTTCTTCTTGAGCCACTCCTTTGTTGCCTTAGCCGTGTGTTTTGGATCATTGTTATGCTGGAATACCCATCCATGACCAGTTTTCAATGCCCTGGCTGAGGAAGAGGGTTCTCACCCAAGATTTGACATTGCATGGCCCCATCCATCGTCTCTTTGATGCGGTGAAGTTGTCCTGTCCTCTTAGCAGAAAAACACCCCCAAAGCATAATGTTTCCACCTCCATGTTTGACGGTGAGGATGGTGTTCTTGGGGTCATAGGCAGCATTGCTTGAGTTGATGCCAAATAGCTCGATTTTGGTCTCATCTGACCACAACACTTTCACCCCGTTCTCCTCTGTATCATTCAGGTGTTCATTGGCAAACTTCAGACGGGCCTGTACATGTGCTTTCTTGAGCAGGGGGACCTTGCGGGAGCTGCATGATTTCAGTCCTTCACAGCGTAGTGTGTTACCAATTGTTTTCTTGGTGACTATGGTCCAAGCTCCCTTGAGATCATTGACAAAATCCTCCCGTGTAGTTCTCAGCTGATTCTTCACCATTCTTATGATCACTGAAACTCCACAAGGTGAGATCATGAATGAAGCCACAGACCGAGGGAGATTGACAGTTATTTTGTGTTTCTTCCATTTGTGAAAATCTCACCTGAAGGAAAAACAGCCCCAAAACATTAAGGATCCCCCCTAAATCTAATAGGTGGTTCTGCCACCCTTGGCAGCAACAACTGCAATGAAATGTGATAACTGCCAATGAGTTTACATTGCTGTGGCAGAGTTGTTCTAATTCAGCCGAGCAAGAACTGCCTGTCTAAGGTCATGCCATAGAATCTCAAGCGAATTCAAGTCAGGACTTTGACTAGGCCACTCCAAATCCTTCGTTTTGTTTATTTTGTTTTCAGGATTTTCTAGTAAAGAGCAGGATTTATGGTTACAGTTATGGCCTGCAGTTTTCAGCTTTTGTCTAGGTTTTTTTTATGACCTCCTGGATGGGCCGTTCATGTGCTCTTGGAGGAATTTCGGTAGGCCTACTGTTTTTGACGTATAGATTCAACAGGCCTGGCAGGAATCATAATATAAATGAGAGGTTTTGGTTAATAGAATTGGCCAAAGCATAATTAAGCTCACCCACCCTGTCAAAACACACTCTCAATAGGATGATAACCTACTCTTACCTCCTACATAGTGGGCACACAAACCAGTTTATACTGGTACCAAAAACTTATTAATGTGTTGGGGGAGGTGCAAGTAAACTTCCTCCCAATTAACCCCTGGTAAGCAAGCTGCAACCAGACAAATGATGAGCCAACAACCTCAAATAAGTGCAAATGAAAAATGTTGGTACGCTAAGCTAGTCCCAGGCTCAAATAATACAAATGTGTAAAATGAGGCCTACCAAACAGGTGCTAGCATGCTGCAAATACAGTGTAATTGGCTTTACAGTGTATACAAGCACATAGTGTAGACAAACATTGGCAGTATAATGGGTTGTACTGAAGTACTCAGTGATCTTAAATATGGCACTTTTGTGAAATTTGTGAAATGATTGCCCTACTAGGGGTGTGCTTTCAGGGAATATATGGTTTTATGGAGTTAAATTGATATTTGGGACCTCTACTGTGTCTGTGCCTCTACTGGGGCAGGGGGGGCAAATAACAACTGAACTGCGCAGTTACTTTAATATTAGCCCCTGCTGTCACTATATAAATATTAATATTAGCCCCTGCTGCCAATATATATAAATATTAGCGCCTGCTGTCAATATGTATCAAGATTAGATCATGCTGCCATTATATATATATAGTGAAAAAATTGGACCCTACATAAGCATTTCCTTGGGCCCTGCTTCACGCTCCTTAGCATGCAATCACTCCCTCCGCTCCAGCACCACAAAATAGGTATAGATCAAATAAACAACACATAAAACAGCACATGAATGTATAGATCAACTGAATAAGACACAAACCTACATAACTACATACATAAATAATGTATGGAAACATTGCATAGTAGGGATAGATTAACATATTAACACACAAACCCAGCTTTGCATGTACAGATCAATTGAAATTCACATGTGAACTCAGCACGGAAGGCATAGAATCAGACAAACAAATCCTGTATTTGCAGGTATACAATAATAATGTATAGAAACATACCATTGCAGGTATAGATCAACTGGAAATCACATGTAAACTCAGCACTGATGGTATAGATCAAATAAACACACAAACCCTGCTTTGCAGGTATAGATCAACTGGAATTTGCATAAGGACTTGGCAATAAAGGTAAACTCCCCTAAATTACAGGTACAGATCACACCAAAATGCCAGCCCTGGCGTCCACACTGTCCACATAGAACCTGACAAGCACCCAAGTAACACACATAGGACCTGCCATCTTTGTCCCCAAACAGCCGAGCATGAGTCAACATTGTCACCAAACAGCCCGGCCTGTGCCATCTTTGTCACAGAAACACCCTGCCTGTGCCATCTTCCACAAATCCATCTATGATACACTTTTACAGTTACTCACTAATTCACACTTTCATTCACATAATCATTTATTCTCTTACTCACACAAATCATTTGCACATATTCATTAATGCATTCTCAAAAATTCATTAATTATCTCCCTCATTCAGACAATTCATCCTCACATTAATTCATACTCTTCCTCATTCAGACAATTCATCCACACATTAATTCATACTCCCTCATTTAGGCAATTCATCCACGCACTAATTCATGTATTCTCTCACGCAATCTCACTCCTTTATTCATTTCAATATATTTCAAAGTCATCTACCTCTCTCCCTTCCTAACTTCTCACAATCTACCCCCCTCCCTCCCTATTATCTACCCCTCCCTCCCTATTATCTTCCCTATCCCCCCCTTTATACTTCACTTACCTTCCAGCAGTCCTGCGGCGAGAGTCTCCCTGCTCTGCCGTGGTGCGCGCTGCTTCACTGTTAAGTGCCAGAAAAGACGTCATATTCCGGCGCTCAGCATTACAAGCCGTCACAGAGACCGAGCTAGAGGGCTTGCAGAGGAGAGGGGCGCCGATCGGGTACTGAAAACTTGATAAGTGAAAACCACTGGGCGTCCCTCTCGTCCGTTTCACACAAAGTGCCGTCTCTTCAAAAGTGCCGCCTGGGGCAATTGCCCCACTCTGCTCCATAGCAGGGCCGGCCCTGGTGTCAATTACAGCTCGACTGCCCCATCCGGGCCTACCCTCAATGCTGAGTTTGCTTGTGTTTTTTGATGCAATGTTCCGCATCATGATATGGCCATAGAGTAGAGATGTTTGTAGAGTGATGATGGAAGGCACTAGTTCTGTTGGCAGCTCTGGTCTGCTTAGTGTACTTTGCAGTCAGAAAGGGCTGCGGAGTGATGGTGTATAATCCGTTTCACAAGTCCAAAAAGGAGTAGGACGTTGAGGAGCCATGGACTGGTAGTATGATGCTACAGAAAAAAAAAAAAAGTAATTTTTCCGTCTGTCTTCAGTTGTTCCCAGCCGTTAATCAGGATAGAGGTAAGTCAGCCACAGAAGGTCAAGATTTATCCATCTCGGAAGGTCAATCCATATCATTTCTTGAACAATTCCTTGCGCAAGCGAGTGTTAGGGGGCCGTATCAGGGGCTGTGTAGGCGAAGGTAGATCCCACTCTGAAAGCTCTGTTTTACCTTCTTCCAGTGATGTGATCACCCTGAGAATATCTTTCCGGTGAACTAACAATTTGGTGGGGAATCCCCATCTGTAGTTGATGTTGTTTTGCCGTAAGATGGCCGTAATTGGTTGAAACAGCCGTCTCTGGGCCAGTGTATACGCAGAGAGATCTGTAAAAATAGACAAACCTGTAAAGGCCTCAGGAATATCTTTGTTGGAGCGTGCTGCCTGTATAATCTTTTCTTTAGCTTGAAAGAAGTGAATCCGTGTAATAACATATCTCGACACAGATGAGGGAAGGTGTGCGGGTTTAGGCAGGTGGTGGACACGGTCTAAAGTGATATCCATATCTGACAGATCAGGGACCAGGGCCCTAAAATATCCAGCCAGGAAGTCAGGGAGCTGTTGCAGTGTCACAGATTCTGCTATGCCCCTAATTCGAATGTTATTACGTCTGCTACGGTCTTCCATGTTAGCCAATTTATTTTTGAGTATTTCATGATCTTCTTCAAGTAAGTTAAACCGGTCTACTAAATCATTATGAACATTGCTGAATTCCTCCATTTTATTTTCCAAATGGGAGGTTCTTTCTCCCAGTGCTTAAATATCAATTTTTATTTCTTGAGCTAGTTCTCGTAAATCTCCTTGTAGAGAACTGTGTAGGTCTAGCAACATAGCTTTAAAGGCTTTTTCAGAAACTGGAAGACTTACTTCAGAGTCTTCTGCAGGAACGTCTGAGGTTGGTAATGCCTCTTCAAAGCTGGGCCTCTCCCGCGTGTCCTCCGCCATTTTGCGTGGCTGGGAAGAAGTTCCCCTGTTTTTCTTGCCGTTCTTGCCACTTAGCGGCTCTGGAAGCCATTTATCCGCATTGCGCGCCGGATCCTCCGAGGGAAGATTTCTCCTCGTGGGTTTCAGGTAGGTGTCTGCCGCGTATGTGCCGCTCGTGATCCTGATGGAAGCGGAGCTCAGCTAGTGTTATTTACTCTAGTGGCTTGTATATCTTATTCAGTTGATCTGTACCCGTAATGCCCTGTTTCCATGTGTTGTTTATTTGATCTGTACCTAAACTACATGTGGGGGTGTAGCATAGTGAAGAAGGGGATAAAGGGAATCTCGGAGTGATGATGGGGGAGGGCACCATGGGGGTTGCCCGCACAGAGCACTTGAACAACTAAGGCTGGCTCTGCTGGTGGCTGCTGTGTCTCACAGTGGCACTGGTCTGAGTGAAAGCCTCCTGCCACCCTGAACAGGCGTCGCAGTACCAGGCTAATGTGCCAGGTGGCTGGCTCCAGCTCCTCCATTTTGTAATGGAGGAGGACCGGAGACTTCAATTAAGGAAGGATGTAGCCAAGGGGGAGGCAAATGAGGTTTTGCCTAAGGTGACAAACATTTCTGCACTCGCCCTGCTAGAAAGTTCCTACAACCAGAGATTTAACAGAGTTAATACCTTATATTGGGGCAACATAGAAAATTATATACAGTTTTTGGGATGTCAGATGTCCTTCCTCAGATGGAATTTTGGGGTCCTGAAAGCTTATGTGACTACACACGCTCTTCTATGTTCGTCCAGTAGGCTACAAGGTATTAACTGCAACTAAAAACTCAATTTTCCCTTGGGTTAATACAGCCATAGACAACTTCTATTTTGGCTAGATCATTAAGGATGAGCTCAAGTCCTGTTCCAAGAGGATGTCAAATTGGAGAGGTTCAAATAATATAGTGTGGGAATGAGTGATTGGCTGTGATGTAAGGAGCAATTCTTGTCAGTGTGGGATCTGTCAAATGCCTCATTGCATTTAATGTTTAATTACCACACTAATGGTAATTATGTGTAATTTTCTATTCCGAGGTTTCCTTGGATCCCTTTGGCATACTGAGGAACTAGTAAACTTTAATTATATAATATATGATTGTGTACACTATTTGGAACAATTACCTGTGTATCTTCCGAATTATTTCGTGTTTTTATTTGAATTAGATTTTTTAAGTTCATAATTTCTGTGCTTTAGGGTGTGTGTGAATTGCTATGCTTAAAGACACAAGTCCACATTTGTATTATAGTATGGTTGTTTTGATATGTTTATAAGCCCGTATTGCTTCATTATAGTAATTTGTTTTGTGTTTTTGAACTCTAATTTCATGTGGGTTTTATTAATTATGCACTAAATGTTATTACTTGAAGGTGAAGGTACAAGCAACTATTATATCACGCCAACCACATGGCAATCCAGTTGTGTGGATGTGTCCTTTACTATGACCATTCCTACAAAACAGTCACCACTGCCTTCCTGTATTCATACCTGGGAACTCTCCAGGCTCACCCCAAAGTAAATTTCTTCTTTTTGTTCGAGCAGAGGGACAGTGTTTTACATTTGAAATATACTCAGCCCCTGATATGTTGCATCACACATTCTTTTAAGGTGGCCTTTTTTTTAAAAGAAAAAAAGTTGCTAAAAAATGCTTATTTATATGAGTTTTATGCCATATAAATCATAAAGCTGCTTCTTCGGGCCCATCTCAGCCCTATACAAATGTAAACTGGTTGGGGCTAGCCTCTCCTGCAACATTGTCAGCCCTGTCCACCATCCACTGATGATATCAGTCTAGCTGAAGAGGGAGGACAGGGCGCCAGATAGCCGGAGTCTGGAAGTGTGCATATAATGGGCAGAGAGCTGCTGTATGTCTGTTTGTGTATAACACTGTGTGGAGTCCTAGTTATTATGTGGTCATTTGGTTCTAAAATGTCTTATTTAAGCAACATTGCTGTGAAACCAGTGTGAAATTACATTTTTTTTTCTGTTCCAGTCATATCTACCAGCCGCACAAAAAAACCCCATAAGAAATACTAAGGCTGTGGTTCTAGCAGTAGAACAGGCACTGGAAACATTCTGCTCAATTTCGTCTCATGGTTCTCTTGCAGATTGGCCCCGGGAAACTGTAATTTTCCACAGGAGTTGTCAAACAGAAGCAGAGAATTTATTGAAGCTGAGAGTCATATTATGTACACTTTAATGCTTTTTAACATCATTAGGAGAGACGTTTTTTCAACCTGTTCCATAATCCCGGCCAACACTGAGCATATTTTGATAAGATTCCAAAACACAAGATTAAAAAAAAGTATTTTTGATGCTTTTATCTTCAAATGAAAGTGGAGATTATTATATTGAAAAAGAGATTCCTGATATAAATAGAGCAAAATAGAACTTGGGAAGATAATGTGTTTTTTTTTATTACGTGCATACTTCTGTTATAAAGAAAAATAACTCACATGACTTGTATAAGTCAGGCCTACTATTTGTATAAATTAATTAGGTATACAAAAAAGAAAACCCCAGGGCCAGACTAACCAAGGAGCACATGGAGTAATTGCCCCAGATAGTGCTAGTCTTGGGACGACGAGGCACCCCTGGCAATTTGAGGCCAACAGCCGCTAATGAGGCAAGTGCGTCCCTTGCTTCACTGACCTTCCTTTTCCTCCACATACATGGGTTTGTGTCCTGCTGATGAGACAAGGAAATGTTATCCTGATATGCATGGGACAGTGTTGACCAGGAGTTATTTGCCACTTGCCAACAGTCCTGTCGAAAGTCACAGATTGGCACCATATTGGTTTCACATGCACAGTGCCTATTTTACAGTGAAACAAATGCAGTAGTTAGGTTTTAGACCAGGTGGGACGTAATGTGATGCCAATGATTAATATGAATATGATTTGACATCACCATATCTGGGAACTTCTGGGCTCCGGCTTCCCGGAGCCTTCCCTTGCGGGACGCAGCTAGGAATGTCCACTGACGTTGGTGGGAGGTCCTGCTGACGTTGGCGGCAGCGGGAAACACCACCATTTAAAGGGAAAATGGGCGGGGACCGGAGATGCGGTGCTTCACACGGCAATCTCCGGGTCAAACCCGGAGAGTTCCCAGGTGTGGACATCACCATGAATGTAGAGGAATCTGCAATAAAATAGTGGCTCGCAAGAAAAGAGAAACTCTAAGCTCTTTAATCGGGTACAAAATCTTATTAACATGACGCATAATATTATTTATTTGAACAGATTTATTTAGTATTAAGTGATGTCATAAATTAAGCTGGTCAGAACTCATTTTATGATATTCATGAATCTGAACTAGGCAGATGCAGTGGATGTGGCCTATATGGATTTTGCAAACCCACAGAGTGGGTTACTCCATAAATTGCATATCATTAGGAGAAAATATTTGTACTTGGACAGAGAATTGGTTGAATACAGAATTGGTTAAATATTGGTTAAAGACAGAATACAGACGGTTGATATAAATACACCAATTTGTAGCTGAACACAATTTTTAATGGAGTGTCCCAAGCGTCTGTCCTTGGTCCTATTCTTTTATTTATGTATTTAATTAATTAATTAATAACATGGAACATGACACAGAAAGCAATATTTTGATATTTGCACATCACTCAAGATTATTTAAGGCGATTAAATGAAGATTGGAAACCATCTCCCTGCAGATGGATTTAGACAAGATAGAAGACTGGGCAGGTACATTGCATATATACTGTATATAGAGTATGTTTCAACATATAAAATAGAAAACATAGAAAAATGGAAAATTATGCATTTAAAAAAAAGAAAAGCATTCTTATTATACTTTAAATGGCCATGTATTAGGGAAATCTTCTATAAAAAAAGGATCTGAGAAGACTTGTTGATAAAGGACTTTCCATGCATGGGCTAGGCATATGGCTATTCTGAATCTAAGATGAGAACAAGGGCTGATTAAAGTTTTACCCTTAAATCCAGGAAATGTGATATTATGTCTCTGCAAAACTGGCATTTAAAGCTGAGGATGTAATATTATATCCTCCACTACTGTCACCTGTAGATCTAAGAAGAAGGTTTATCTATTAACATATGGTTTCTAAAAAATACCATACTAATACCGTATTGGCTCGGATATAGGCCGCCCCCGTATATAGGCCGCACCCTAAAAGTTTGGTGCTTTTTTAAAGAAAAAGTTTTTTTCTTTAAAAAAGCACCAAAAAAAAAAAACATGCTGCCACTCTGTCTCCCCCCCCCGAGATATGCTGTCACTGTCCTCTCCCCCCGAGATATGCTCCCACTGTCCCCCCCCGAGATATGCTCCCACTGTCCTCTTCCCCCCGAGAAATGCTCCCACTGTCCTCTTCCCCCCGAGAAATGCTCCCACTGTCCTCCCCCCCCGAGAAATGCTCCCACTGTCCTCCCCCCCCGAGATATGCTGCCACTGTCCTCCTCCTCCCCCCCCGAGATATGCTGCCACTCTGCCCCCCCCGACTTACCGGAGCAGACTCCCGGGTGTCTTGCGGGGCCAGCGGGGGGCATCTACGCAATACGCGTATACAACCGGAAGTTGTATACGCGTATTGCGTAGATGTCCCCTGCCGGCCCCGCAAGACACCCGGGAGTCTGCTCCGGTAAGTCTTGGGGGCAGAGGTAATACGCATCGCCCGGACGGTCACCGGCTGCGGCGATGCGGGTAAACAACCTGGAGGCTGTTTACCCGCATCGCTGCAGCCGGTGACCGTCCAGACGATGCACTTAGACAACCTCCCGTGCCGGCACCACCCCCGTGGGAAGTGCTGGCAGGGGAGGCTGTCTGAGCGTATCGGGGAGTAGGATGCAGGTCCCCTGCACCGCTGCGGGGGATCTGTATCCTAACCCCGCTGCCTGCCCGGCGCCCGGGACTCCATGTCCCGGGCGTCGGGCGCTAGACGCCGAATATAGGCCGCACCCCCACTTTAAAGACTTAAAGTGGGGGAAAAAAGTGCGGCCTATATTCGAGCCAATACGGTATATGGTTTATGTGGTTAAATGAATTGGGTGATTATGCTTTAAAATAATACAGCACAAATGCTAGAAACCCTTTAGAGCTTAGGTGTAAAAAAAACCCTTAAAGCAGGAAAATTGTTTGTTTTTATGTTTCCAGCACTGCAAAATCTCATGTGGGATATAATTACCATACAGAAGTATATTCAAGGACAATTCAAAAACCTCCCCAGGATTCTTTTTATTCTGCAGACAACACAGTTGTTAATATGGCTGCTTGCTACCATTGGAACATAAGCCAACATTCCGCCAGCAGAACTATTGTGAGATCAGCTTGCTGGCATGCTGGTAAAAAAATAAAAAAAAATAAAAGGCCTACCGCGCTACCATGTCACAGGTGCCCCACCACCACTATAACCCCCCCTCACCCAATGTTAAAAAAGTATATATGTTTAGAATGGATTGGTTGGAGGCAATGACAGGAGGTTTTCAGGTGTCAATCCTTAATTAATACATTGGAACCAGAGGTGAAACAGTTGATAAAGAACTTTTGAACTGGTATTGTTAAAGTAATAAGGGGAGAGCACCCGATTACATAATAACAGCTGGGGGAGGGGGAGTTAACAGACATGGGGTGCTGCACCACACTGGCGACTTAAGGTGGACAACATGTGATTTTGACTAGCTATGGTTATGTGTGTGTGTGTGAAGGTAGTTGGTTTGGGGGTGTTGTCTAATCTCTGAAGGCAGGCAATCAGAGGCGAAAGTGCAATAACACAGTTCCAGATGTGACATGTTAAGACCTAAGTTACAGTGACCTGGCATTGACATACAGAGTTGTGTGCCTTGTAGACCGAGAGAAATATTATGTAACCTCCCACTGTTGTAGTATTATGATGTTTGGATGAGAACATTGATGCCACAATACAATGGTGTATAGGCTGTATGTTGAATAAAAATGTAAATAAAATAGTAAATACAAAAACACATAGAAAATGAACACATTTAATTATTGTTTTAATTAAAAATTATGGATCAATGCATGTCCATAGACTGCAACTTCCATGACCCTCATGATGACAAGGGTGGTTGAAGTTGTAGCCCTCGAAAGTGGTTGCATCAGAGGTGCAAAAGTGTAAGCATACTTGTATTTAGTGTAACCACATGGACAGCATGGGAAATCTACATGTTGGTGCAACCACATCTATTTGATATATTTATTAAAAGGAGATGGGAGATTTAAACACTATTTTTTATTTTGATTTTGAACTTAGGGTGAAAAAATAGAGGAAGAGATACATTTGTAACACTATCATTTCATTGGATGCGTAGTTAAACTAGGAGCTATGCTCTGTGAACTATGCTCACTGTATGCTATTTAGTCAGAAAATCATACAAGTTAATTTTTGTTTCTCTATTACCTGCCCTTATATATCCATTATTTACACAATTCTGTTGTGCTTGATCTTTATTGATTATATGCTGTTAGCCAACTGGAAATTGTAACTTGAATCAACAGGTTGCAAAATGGGTGAGCTACAATTATTTTGGGATTCATATTTAACTGTAGGTTATAACAGAATGGCACAATCATAAAGCAAAACATGGCAACAAAGACAGAAAATTACAACAAAGACAAAATGACTCCTGTTTAAAGGTCTGCAAGATTCCCAGTGCCTTTAGAGCCCCCCCCCCAAACATCAGTGAGCCACCATGCTTCACAGTGAGGATGGTATTCTTTTCATTATAGGCCTTGTTGACCCCTTTCCAAACATAGAGCTTATGCTCCAAATTCCAGTGTGCCAGAAGCTGTGAGGTGTGTCAAGGTGTTGTTGGACCTATTGTAACCGGGCTTTCTTGTGGCATTGGCGTAGTAAAGGCTTCTTTCCAGCATCTCAACCATGCAGCTCATTTTGTTCAAGTATTCGTATTGGTATTGTGTACCTGAAACAGCAACACCGTCTTTTTCCATACCAGCCTGTATTTCTCCTGAGGTTAACTGTGGGTTTTTCTTTGTATCCCAAACAATTCTTCTGGCAGCTGTGGCTGAAATCTTTCTTGGTCTACCTGACCTTGGCTTGGTATCAAGAGATCTCTGAATTTTCCACTTCTTAATAAGAGCTTGAACAGTACTGACTGGCATTTTCAAGGCTTTGGATATTTTTTTATATCCTTTTCCATCTTTATAAAGTTCTATTACCTTGTTACGCAGGTCTTTTGACAGTTCTTTTCTACTCCCCATGGCTCAGTATCTTGCCTGCTCAGTACATCCACGTGAGAACAACCTCATTGACTATTTATCCACTAATTGCAATTTAAAAAAAGCCACAGATGTGGGATATTAACCTGTGTGTGTCACCTTGTGTGTCTGTAACAAGGCACAACATTCAAAGGTATGTAAACTTTTGATCAGGGCCATTTGGGTGATATCTGTTATCCTTATGCTTTAAAAAGGAGCCAAACAACTATGTAATAAAACATGGCTTCATTTTATCACTAGCCTTACATAAAAGACTATAAAAGGTTTTTTTGCACGATCAGTCATATTTTCAAAATCAATGCCAACATTTCACAATTTCTGTCAGGGTATTCAAACATTTGAGCACAACTGTATACTGTTAATCCCACTCTGTTTCTCAACTAAACTATGTTTTTAATTTGATGTAGACTATAAATCAGCATGCACAAATTCCAGATAAGCATTTATTTCTATCCATGATACCATGCTTTTTGCACACTATAAAGGCTGTGTTTGAAAAGCACTCCAGGTTCCACCCTGCTAATGCACCTACCTCCTGGCTACAGCAGCTTGCTATGGCTACTGTTATGTGGCTGGCGGTGGGGGATTGATGTATTATCCAATAAAATACTAAAGTCTCCTCAAAGCTTAGATGGCAAATATGTAAATGCCTAGTATACCTAATGGGTCAAAATGTGGAACACTAGTTTTATATAGTTGAAAAATTGATAGCTTTTAAAAAATCCAGTACCAATTATTTTGTGCAACGTGCTTCTCCGCTTTTGTTTTCTAAATGTAACATGTCAGTGATTGTAAGTGATTTGCACTGAGATAAAGAGTTTCATATTTCTGCATATTTCTTTCTTAAAGAAGAATGGCTTTTACAAGTTTTTTTAAAGCAGAAACATAAAGGTGTTTCTTTTTACCCCAATACACAATCCCCTACGCTAATTGATTTCTCCATATCTGTGTGTCCCTCTCTAACTAGTCGGCTCCTTGCTACTCATCCCTCAGAAGGTAGAGATCTTAGAGTGTTTCTGATCAGATAACAGATGTAATCTGTAAACCCTGTCTGGTCTGCCCTAACCAGACTCCCATAAACTAGCCGGCTATGGGGGCTCTACAAGCCAGGAAATGCCTGACTGGAACCTAGCAGCAAATTCATGGAACTCTACGGTGGCTAGGAACTGTGGCGATGCCTGCCAACATTTGGAACTGTGTCACTACGGACACCTGTTGTCCCACTGTGTTGCTCTTTTGAGGTAACACTAAGAGGTGGTTTTGAATAGGGAGCTCATTTGGGAACTCTGGTTTATTACCAATCATTAGGACTGGGGTTTATCCAGCCAAGGCTCTGGAACTCTGGCCTGGCTACTGAGCAGACTTTTCCCAAGGAAGTTTCTGACGCTGTCGCTCCTGATGTCGGATCACAATGCTTTTTGGACAATAACATCCTTTGACCCTGAGCTCTCCATTGGTACCCAGGATTGATGGCACTCCCTCGATATCACCCTGAAAAATTGACTCTTTGCTGGCCATAGAACTGTATGGAGATGCAGGGCTGTCTGGTAGATGATGGGATTATACCCCTAATCCTATCATGTTTGGTATATAAATATCTGTTCTGTCTTCAATAAACTGAGTTCTGTTTGTATCCTACACTACGTCGCAGCTAATGCTTGAGGAAATATGAAGGGTTAATCCCCTGAGCAATTGAGCTATCAGCGGCAAGGAACATCTCTACGGCGGAGCTACTCAGTCCAAGTACGGGTCTTCGTCACAATCACTTTGCAACAAAACTAAATATACTTGAACCATGTGCCATATATTATAAATAAAAGCTTTGTTGTCCTCATTGATAGCCATGGTGCACTACAATGTGTTATGTTCCCTGGCTATAGCACCAAATATATAAAGAGGTCTATTCATTGGGCTAAACTGGCCTTGTATAATGCATAGCTAAATCAGTGATGAGGGTTTTAAGCAATCTTTCACACAGCAGGACCAACACAGACCTTCCTGCAGGCGAAGGTCACTAGGGTTGGCCCTTGACAATACATAGTGATATCAGGGAGTTGGCATATTCAACTCTTCTACATACTCCCTCTTTAGTGAATATACATAACATAAATGTCCCAGCTAATCGTAAATAAGGTTACGCAAATTGCCTTTGGATCTGTGACACAGCATTTATCATAGGGTGGAGTCATGCTGAGACTGGGATATCATATTTAGGTTAGATTTATCAACAATCTGTGCCTTGCTTTTGAAGCAATTCAATTCCTCCATCTCTCTAATCCCTATTTGATACTGAGGATTTTGCTACCATTAAATGATCACTTTCAGAGGGATAAACACCAAATGGCACTGTGTGAGCGGCAGAGAAAGACAATGAAAAGAGAAGAAGATTCAAAATTGGAGCTTAGGTAAGCTACCTTACATGTGCTATTGGTCTTTAATTTATGACTATTTATGTCTACTGTTATTATAAAGGAAACAGTGTGCATTCTAGCTGAGGAAGATATTAATGAATTAGTGACAATTAATAACTCAAGGATAGTTTCTCAAAATAGATATATAAATGTAATTGAATAGATAATGTTAAATATTTCTATATAGTTGCATTAACACTTATATATAGTATTTACATTCATATTCACTACTATTATTATGTTTAAGATTTGCTCATGTTGTAGTATAATTGCTGTTAAATATTTCAACATATGTTTAAAGTGTGAGTTACTTATCACAGTATTTTTTTTTTTTTTTAAATATTGTTGTATAACAAAAACACTGTATATATAGAATATTGAAAGTTGGAAGGGTTTGGAAGGGGCTATGCAATCAGTTTTATTACATAGCTACTCTTGCAAATCGTATTTTGTCGATCAGTTATTATTTTGTTTAATAAATATTTTTCAGATAATATGTTCCTGTAAGTGGATTCTGACAATTTCTAATGGGAAAATTAATGTTTGCCAGTATTTTGAATGGTAAGTTCTTATATAATGCTTAAATTATACATGATATTTCATTATTGTAAAGAAGGACATTGTTCGTCCATGCATGTGCTTCCAACATACATATATCTCTAAGTTGTAGATATGGTATTTAGCAAACATTTACAGTCAGGACATTATGTATGAAATGTTGTACATAATACAGCAGTATCCATAAATTTACCTTGCATTTTGGTTCTGGACTGACTTGGTGGGCAGGATTAGGCTGATATGTTGATGGAGATTGTTCTTCTTTAATGGGACAAGTGAGTTAAAACTTGAGATGCTCCCAGTAAATGTAGCAGCTGCCTTTTTTAAGTTGAGCTGTTTTCAAACATCTTTGTCTGTCGTTACAAATGAAATGATCTCAATATGTATAGCTTAAAGAAGAAATAAAGGAACTGCTTGAAACAAAAAGTACAAGGAGGAACTATATTTCACGGAAGATAAAGGTTTGGACAAGTGGTCATTGTCTAAAACCAGGCCTGAACTGGTCATCGAGCAAATGCCTAGTAGGCTGCTGGCCATCAGCACCACATACTCCACACGCTATGTAAGCATAAAAACGTAGCAGATGGCCAGGCTTTAAAGTCACCCCAACATCACCAGTCTGGCACTTCCTAAAACTATTGGAACAGAGGCTTAGGTGTAATCCAAAGAGGTTTTACTTAAGTGAGAAAGTGATAGAAAATAGACTTGTGTAAATGGACCAAAAACGATTTGGGCAAATCTTTCTTTTCGTTTTTTCCACAAAAAATTTAGTTTCCTGCCCTTGCAGTTTGGATGAAAATTGGAGGACATTTTACATTCGGAAACAAAATTTGTTGTCACTCACCCTCATTCATTGTTTCTCTCACACTCTCAACAAAAAGGGCGGGGCCTCAAATCTATAAAAATGTTAATTCGACTTAGCTGGAAAATGAAAATAAAAAAATGAATTAAAGTGCCTGATTATGTGATATTTTCCAACACATATTGATGTCATGTGATGGGATTGGGAGGACATCAGTACACTAAAAAAGTAATCATACATGGGATGCCTGAAGCCACAATTTAGTGCCACTAATCCTTTTTAATAAGATATGCAGATTGAAATAGCTAAATAACACAAAAACTTTACTTTTTTGCTCACTGATTTGTGGGCCTAGAAAGTTTTGTCCTTTGAAGTGACTACAAATTCAGGGGGGCATTATATTTCTGGATAAGTAAAAATTAAATAGTTAAATTTATTCCTACAGAAAGGAAACAGATGACCAAACACACACACACACACACACCAGGACAGGTTCTGCCACACAGACACCCAAACACACACACCAGGACAGGCTCTGCCACACCGACAGCATGACACATACACCAGGACAGCCTCTTCCACACGGACGCCCAAACACACACCAGGATAGGCTCTGCCACACCAACACCCAAACACACAGACACCAGGACAGGCTCTGCCATACTGACACCTAAACACACACACCAGGACAGGCTCTGACACACCAACAGTCAAACACACACACCAGGACAGGCTCTGCTATACCAACACCCAAACACACACACACCAGGACAGGCTCTGCCATACCGACACCCAAACACACGCACACCAGGACAGGCTCTGACACACGACACCCAAACACACACCAGGACAGGCTCTGCCACACCAACACCCAAACACACACACCAGGACAGGCTCTGCCACACGGACACCCAAACACACACCAGGACAGGCTCTGCCACACAGACAGCCAAACACACACCAGGACAGGCTCTGACACCCACTGGGTGTCAACAATTTGAAAAAAAAAAGTATTTTCCCCAGCCAGCACCCCCTTGTGAATTAACCCCCCCCCCCATTAAGCACCCTGATTGAATTCACAGGATCTGCCCAGCACCCAGATTGGAAGCACAGGACTTGCCACCTTTGCACCAAACAACCTGCCTGTGGTATCCTCAACTTACACATCCATGCAATCACACACATATTCATTAATTTATTTACACATTCACAAACATTCATTCACTCATTCATATCTTACCTCATTCACAGATACTAATAATTTAGATATACTCATTAATTCACTCATTGACAGATATGCATTCATTCCCTTAATCATGCATACTCATTCATACAACCTCCCCACCCCCTTACCTGAACTGTAGATCTCGGTGCCCCTTGCAGACTTCAGCAGGGACTGCTGCTTCCCCCTGCGTTGCTCTGACACTGTGCAAACAAATTGTCTGGTACTGCCCGGGGGAGCAGGAACGGAGCGGAGTTATGTGATGTGACGTAAAGTCACGTGACTCTGCTGGGTTCCTGCTTGTGCTGGGTGGAAAAAGAGACGTTGCTCGCACAGCGTGTGTGAGCAACGCAAAGGTAACCGGCAGGGCCCCTGTGAAAGTAATTGCAGGGGTAGTGACCTCTGAGATTGCAGTTGCTTTGGTCACTTTAGTGCGCGGCCGCATGGCTGGCCATTTATTTACATTTAGGGCGGCCTGGGGTGCAATTGCCTCCTGACCCAGCCCGTCCCTAGAGACAGAGAGAGTGTGAGTTAGATAGTAAGAGAACGTGAGTGGGAGTGCGAAAGAGCATGAATGAGTGAATGAGGGTGATTGAAAAAAACAAGGAATTTCAAATGAAACTTTAGAGCTCTTTGTTCGTTTTTGTTTGGGGTCCCTTTCATTTTCCTTGTACAAATTGATGAAATAGGCAAATTAACACAAGATCAAGGACCAAATAGGATCTGATGTTTCTTCAGCAGGAAAACTAGGCAGAATGGCAGTCAAATTGTATGTTTCTTTGCTCTGCTTAAAGCAATGCATCACGTAACAAGCATATGTAAACTAGGGACCCCGTACAATATGGTTTAAAAAAACTGAAACACGACATACCTTGTATCTTTGTGTGTCTCCAGCCACGCTCCAGCCACGCTCCAGCCACAAAGACATGCACATTCACATCCATGTGTTCATTTTAAGTTTCATTAAGAAAATGAAACTCCTATGTTACTTTTTCCCTAAACTAAATTAGACAGTGCAATTAAATATGCTGTCCTGCCCAGGTATGTGCAGTAGTGAATGTCAGCTCAGGTTGCATAAGTCAAGTCAAGTTCTGTTCAACGGTGGATAAAAACAATTTCTCCTCATTGCTCTCCTGCCCTTTGAACATCCATGTGTATTCAAACTGGTTCCCAGACCCACACTGTGTAAAAATGATGTGGGGGATTGGTAGCATATCAAATCCCTTAGGAGTGATAGGTATGCATGCCCCCTTATTTTAAAATGTAAGTAACAGGGCTTCAATCTATATAATTGCAAAAAGAAAAATACTGAAGTTAATCTATAATGAGGATGATTGGTAACTGCACTGGCTGCATCCATTTTTTGTATGGAATGTACTGTTTGACCTCTTCTATGGAAAATAATTACTTATATAATATGGATGGTAGTAGCCTTCACATTGTAGAATGCCAGTACTGAAGGTTGTTAAAATATTTAAAGGATTTGATTCAAAATGCTATGGGAAAATGCCAGACCATTGACCTAGAAAAGAGGAGCCTCAATTATTACTCATCAACACAAGGAAAAAACAGTTCCATTCAAATGTACAGTCCGTGCTCTGCAAAGAGATTATATTGGTTTATCCGTGTGATTCCATATTCCAGATCATTTTCCATGTCAATTATATTGCTTCCTGATCATTTGTAGACCTTTTAATGTAATTATAAATCGCAATGCATGTTCATTCAGTGCTAGTCTTAATCCAGCATGTTACATTAAATAATGAGTATGAAAGCATTTGAATTTTAATACTTAACACTAACAAAGATTGATGACAGCCAACATAGTTGCCGGATTGTAATTGGTACAAAACAAAAAAAAAAAAATTCTTCTAGACATTAATTTTTTTTAATATTATTCAGATTTGAAGTCACTATTTCTTACAGCTTAGTGTTTAATGTATTTTTTTAGTTTTTTAGTGGAAGTAAGTGTTAAAGTGAGAAAAAAACAAGCCAATATGGAACACATTTAAGTAAAACAATAGAGGTCTGGAGACAAAATGTTCTTACTTACTATGTCAACTGCATAAAGAAAGATTCAAGGGGAAGGAGGCAAATGAGGGGCAAGAGAAAGGAAGGTATCTGTTCTTTGGTTATTTGCGACCTCTCTTATGTAGTAAGGTTTTTAAAGGTTTCAAGATATCTCACATGCAAACCTGACACTCATTCATGAAAAATAGAAACCAAAAATTTGTCAGAATGGCTCTCCCTGTCATAAAATTCAGTATTTGAGCTGTAAATCATAGACATAGTCTGGTGTAAACACTAGTGGCATTTTTCTTTCAGCTCACACTGATCCATCAATGACACATTAGCAAAGGCACCAAAAGATGGGTGTATTTCGAGCACTCTTTGCACACAAAACATTGAATACATACATTTGAAAACAATTTTGACACATTTTTTGGTTTGTCTTTGGCCCATTTGTTTTCGGACAATGAATTCTGTTTCTTGTTTGTTTCGGAAGAAAATGGGGATCCATTTCAAATTCGGGAACACCATTTTTTATCCAGTACATTTATTCACACTCACTCTCTAACAATATCACATTTTAAACAAAGTTAACTTTGGAAACTGCGATGCGCGTCATTCATATTTAGCCTTGTAACTACCAAAATAAATCAAAATTCAAGACATATGAGGTATTTCAAAATCAGGACAAATACCTAAATACATTTTGTTTTGTTTTTTATTTGCTTTGGATATGTATAGTTAAAAATGTGAAAATCTAGATTTTTTTTAATCATGCTAAATTATTATATAATTATTGCATCAAAAGAAAGTACTACTAGCCCTGAGAAAAATAAAATATAATTTGGGGGTAATTTGGCTTTTTTCTTATTGTTTCCCACTCTTTTAGAGTGTTTTTATCATGCTCAATTATTATATAATTATTGCTTCAAAAGAAAGTCCTACTGGTCCTGAAAAAAATATTTGTGGGTAATATAATTGAGTGGAAAATCCCAGTTAAATAAAAATGCTTTGGTCCTTAAGTGTAAAAACATGTAAAACATCCTTGGCCCTTAAGGGGTTTAAGAAGTGGAGCCATTTATAGCTAATAATTTAGACCTGACAGATGATGAAGTAATCATCACTTACTTTTCTTGTACTCACTTGAATTTGAGCTCTCGGATCATTATGCAGACTATGATTGCCAACTACAATATAATCTGTGAATATATTTCATTTTATTAGAAATGTATTATAATCCAATTAAAACATGAATAATATTTTTAGGTGATGGCTACATTGACACAAATTAATTTCTGGCAATAATAATTTAGTATAGCCAATTGTCACTGGCATTTTTACACACCCTGAAAATGAACGGTGAAGCTGAGGTGAAGGTTAGCGTAACATAAAACACAGACAGGGAAAAGATGAAATCCATTTAAATAATATATTGTGAAAGCTGCATCCAGCACTTGGCACTACCTCAGTGATTATAAGAAGTGTCAGTATATTGGATATGGCAGAAAATTCAGTTTCTTTCTGTTTCAAGTGAAGCAATTGAGAAGTCTTCAACATCCCTCTAGGGACCGTGCAAAGAGGAGCCACATGGAAAGAGGGCCTTTTAGCTATGACTAGTCTTAAAGAGGGACTCCTATCATATTCAGTTGTTTTTATTTCTTTAGTGGCATAGTTATTTTGTAAGTTGGGTACTTAATAATGTGTGAAGCACACAGTATTAAGTACCCAACTTACAAAATTGCCTATAGGCTTGCCTATGGGGCATCAGACAGCATTTACTGCATTCATATTTATGAGGTTATGTCATAGCCTTTGAAATTTTCCTGATCTTCAGGAAGCTTCTAGTTCATGAGGACTAGCTTCAAAAATAGATTTCGAGTACTTACGTGAAACGTAAAATGATTAAATATTCATAGGATGTTAGCGAAAGTCTGTATTACTTATACTTTATAGAAAAAATGATGGGAGTTCCCCTTTAAACCTTTTTAAAGATTTTTTACTTTACAGTACAGCAGGGCTTGACAAATTTGTTGTGACTCTAGGCGCCAGCTAAAAAAGTTAGGAGCCAGGATTTTTTTTTTAAACTAACAGTTGGTTAGGAGTGATCTGATCATCATCAGCCCACTTACTAAACTCACAGCATTTGACCTGGAAGCACCCTGGACATTCAGGTCAGTGCTGTTTTTTTTTATATATATATATATATTATATTTTTTTTGTTTTTTAACGCTTTCAATGCTGATGTTCCATTGGAGCACAGCATTGACTGATATTTAGTTCCCACAAGCTTGTGGGGACAAATGTTAACCCCTGCAATGCCACAAATGTGTTATACACAACTGTGGCATTGAAGGGGTTAACGCTGCACTGTTGCTCTCATGGAGCGATCAGGCAGCAGGGGGGTGTTGGGGCTGGCCTCCACACTCATGTGGAGACCAAAGAACCCTCTCCCCCTGTCCCTGAAGCTGCCTCTGGCAGCTGGGACGCAATTGCTGGTCTATAGACCAGCCATTGCAGGGGGAGTCTCTCTGATGACTGCTGTAGGCTTCCATGGCTACAGGAATCATCAAATGGCTTGTGGGGGCTCGTTTTTGCTGTTGCTGGGCTTCCAGGCAGACCACCAGCAGCAGGGCCCCTTACAAAACGGGAATTAACCCCTAAATGCCGCGATCATGGCATTGAAGGGGTTAACGCTGCACTGTCGCTCTCATGGAGCGATCAGGCAGCAGGGGGATGTTGTGTCAGGTCCCCACACTTTTGTGGGGACCAGATCAACACTAAACCCCCTTTCCTGAAGCTGCCTGTGGCAGATGAAAACGCGATTGCAGGTTTTCCTGCAATCGCTGTTTCAGCCTACAGAATCACTCCGTGGGAGTGATCTCAGGCTCGGGGGCGGGCTCTGAGTGGCTGTGCCATCTGCCCAGACTCCTGGGCAGACAGCAGCAGCAGCGCCCCCGCGATCACAGGCTGAACAACACCTAGGCGCCAGGACAAAATTCTGAGTCGCCATGGCGACCTGGCACCTGGGATTTGTCGAGCCCTGCAGTACAGTATCCTGAATAACAAAGTACCCCACCATACAATGCAATTGGTGTTGCCAATGTGGGAAATTAATATGTCCTACATTTTTTTTTCACTCAGTTGAGTGCCCTGGATAATAGTTGCAAATGGAAAATTGCTACCACCTACCGGCACAGTTATTGGTGTGGGGAACAGTAAAAAGACAAGTTATAATTAGCATATTCTGTAAAAACACACGTCGGGTGAAAATTATTCTGCAGTGACACATGCAAGCTATTTCCTCGCATTCAAACTACCATGATAATAATTAAATGCTGTTTTCTACATGGTGTGTTTATACATGACCACTGATTGTAATTTTGTATATTTTTGGAAGACTTTTCAAACATTCTGGAATATGCAATTTGCCACAGTTTATGCAATGTGTAAATCAACCGAACCATCCATACATATTTAATAATTCAGCATGATTCTCTAAGTTAGTAAAAAAAAATTGGTATTAAACTGAGCTGCCACTTAAATACACCAAAATAAATATAACATCAAGATATTTAATTATTTAGTGTGGATGCAAAGGTGACATCAGAGATTAAAATAAAGAATTTCCATTTTTTTATTTTTTCTACACATGCATTTCAATCAATATATGGGAGAAAGTAAAGGATGCCACCTATTAAATAGCACAGAGACCTAAACGAATAAGTGGATGGAAGGTAATTCCCATCAGGTTCAAGCAGTAGCTTGCAGGCTGAAAAGTGAGCCATTCATTTAATCTTTTTCTTTGTTTATTATAACTAACAGCTTGTATGGCACCAATAAGATTTTCATGCTGCAATGCAGTATGTTGTATAATGTTGTCATAGCACCCATCTCACCCAGCATTCATGCCTCTTCCTTGTGTTTCTTGTGCTAATTATTTTTTGATTGGGAACCTCTACCTTTTTATTGTAAGTTCACTAGCATTTAAAAAAAAACAAAAACACATTAAAATAATAAAGGAGAAGAAACCCATAACTCTCTCCCTCTGTGTTAAATTATTTTTGCTGCACTGGTAGCAATATAATCTGCCTGCCATACAGTATTTAATTGTTCAGAATATCAAAAAAAATGCTTACATGTACCAAACACATTCTTCTATGTAGTTTTGAAGTTTAAAACTGAAGCAATAAAATCAAATTTTACAAGTATATACAATATTATGCTTAACTTCATACTAACTGCTATGCTCTCTCCTAGCTGTTCTTGTTATCCAACCAATTTATGCAATATGGGCTTGTTATCGGTCTTGCCCGCCAAGCTGTGTTTGCACTCAGGAACGGAACTGTTCTGTTTTATGCGATCGAATTGGACTCTTGGAAATCCCCGCTGAATTTCCCTGTGAAGCTTCCTTTATTAACCTAGATAAAAACAACATCAAATTCCTTTCTGAAAGGGCTTTTGGTACTTTGCCTTCATTAAAATGCCTCTCATTGAGTCACAACAACATTACCTTCATCACCCCAGGGGCCTTCAAAGGACTGCCCACCCTGACGGAGTTGAAAATGGCACACAATGACTATATACGCTATTTACACACTCGAGCATTCTCCGCTTTGAAGAGGCTTGTAAAACTTGATTTGGCAGACTGCAACCTTTTTAACATCCCCGATAGAATATTTATAGATCTTCCATACTTAAAGGAACTCGTCTTTTTTCAGAATAATTTCCGAAGGATACCTGGTGCCATCCAGGGAATGGTGAATTTGACTCATCTTTACTTGGAGAGTAACAGAATTGAAGCTGTGGCCTATAATTCACTTCAGGACGTAAGAAATCTTAAATACCTCAACCTTCAAGACAATAAAATACATGTTATTCATGATATGTCTTTCCAAGATTGTCAGAAACTGGAGTACTTATTTCTTAATGACAATCTATTGAATGAATTACCAGAAAACTCCTTCAAAGGGCTGAGAAGATTAAAGATGCTAAACATGGGTGGGAATTTTATAACAAATGTGTCAAATGTTTGGTTTCAAGATTTATTTGAGTTGGAAGTCCTCTATCTTGATCGTAATAAAATAACTTTCATTGATGAGGGCGCCTTTGAAAACCTTACCAGTTTGGTATCATTGCACCTAAATAGTAACAACTTAACTACTTTGCCCTTTGATGTGTTCAAACCAGTTTATTTTATAGGAAGGCTTTTTCTCTTTAAGAACCCTTGGGAATGTGATTGCAGGATTGAATGGTTAAAAGACTGGATGGATAGTTACAAGCTTGTACGTGATATACCCTGCTCTTCACCAGCACCTGTAGCAGGTGTTGACCTAAGTAATGTGGTTTTCATAAAGTCACCTGATGGTATGTGCGTGGATCCAACAGAACAAAATTTTACTTATTCTGTTCCCCTTCCAACAGAAGGCTTGCCATCGACTATGGAAACCAAACTAAGTAGCCTAATTTCAAGGCTGCTTCGACCAATGGGCAGCTATGAAGATCAGGGAAATATGACAGAGCTGTTTGACAACAGAACCTTTTATAATATAAATGCTACAAAGGACAATGGATCATCTTTGGGTAGTACAGTATTCGGAATGAAATATACGCTATGTTTTATTGCTTGTTATTATGTTATATTTGATACATTGTAGACAGGGGAGGGTGGGCACCTTTGAGGCAAGTAAAACCAAGTAGGCCTCTTGCCCCTTCTGGCGGCTAACATACGCACAATCTAACACATACACACGTTAACATGCACTCCCACTAACACACACTTACACATACACACTCATGGGGTCAAGTAACATCACATTATGTGACTTTGCCACATTCCAGCCTACACGAGTGAGCCAGTCCAAATCGGACAAGCCCAGAGGAAAATTGCTCCCCCCTCCCCCAGGCCAGCCTATCCCTGATTGTAGATTGTAATGATCAGTGTTGATAAACTGTTATCAATTAAATTAAATGCATGTATTCAATCCATGTGACACTGTCTATGCACATTGTTTTGTTTTATTGCTGTATGTCTGTTACTGTTTGTATATATTCATATGTATTTGTATACTTCTGTATATGTGCATTTTTGTGTGCTGATAGCAATCTATTTATGTATATTTTTCTGCACGTACGGTGTGTGTGTGTGTGTGTGTGTCTGATTATCAATATTGGTCCCCAAGTATATGGAAGAGTAGGACTGCTTTGGAAGAGACATGAGCCAAGGTTGGCCAAATAAAATGAATGTCTGTTTACATATCTACTAAGCTGTAAAATGGACATTCCAGCCATCAAACGCACTTTAATCCATAAAATAGCTGCTTGGTCCCTTTGAATGTGTGTGTTTATTATGCAAATGCATTTGAGGATTCTGCAAAAATTCTGCTAAACGCTGTGTATCGTGAACTTCGTGCAAGTCATATACTTCCTGCCAGTCAGCTCCAGCTCTGGCTTGAGGACCACTGTGGGCAGTGTTCCCACTGATTTCTTGGGATCACTTTCCCGCCACTGCTTGCTTGCTTGCTTGCTTTAAGCAACCAATCGGTTACAAAAAATACTCAGGACTGCCTCTTCTATGTCAGGTTTAAATTTTTTTGTGTGTTTTGAAGAGTACATTGATATGCATTCTACTACAGTGCGGCATCAGAGACATTAAAGTGTTCCTTTAAGTCTCTAAAACATTTAGAAGGAGAAAATAAGGCAATGTTTAGAATTAAAATCAATTTCCTTCCAAAGTACATTGATTTGAACGTGCAAACTGATCTTCAGACAGCATTTATCGGATAACGTGATGAAACGGGTGATGTGAGGCAGGCTGCAAACTGTACTGCTTATTTATCACAATATAATACCTTTCTCTTCAAATGTGACATTGTTAGAATTTAAAACTGTAATGTATAAGATACATGGTTAAAATAATGAAGAAAAAAAAAAAAGAAAGATTGAAATGAAGTCTCAAGGACACATGTTCCACAAGATGATTGGCGTGGCCATTTACTGGTCGTTGGAGACCAGGTAAGACTGCTACTGGGGAGAGTGTGTGTGTGTGTGGTTATTTTTGGCTACATATCATATCTTTTAACCTCTCCTTATGCTAGCGTTACATTATATTTCATGCTCTTTTTGACCTCAATAAAAAAAAAAAAACTAATGCACAAAACGGTGCAGCACTGAAGTCGCTGATAAGCGCATGGTAAAATTGCTTTTTTAAAAACAAATAGCAGTACAAATGTACAATATATCATACCAAATATCAATTTTAATCTGTAGCAAGGGTTTGTGGGTAACTGACCAATTCTGCATCCCAATAATAAAAACAAGGTGCCAGATGTTGGATGAGCGCTTGGCTGACCTTTTTAATGCATTGCATTCAATGTCTTGCTTTGGAGGCTATTTATGAAAAAGATAATCCTCTTAAATACTTAATTCATACTTGTATTATGAAAGGATGCTTTTACAAAGCCTATGCTTAATGGAATGAAGCAACCCGTCTCTTGCCAGCTGGGACCCTGGAACAATGCATTGTGGTTAAAGTACAATTATTATTATATATATAACAAAACATTATAAGCAGTGGTATATGGCAAAAATAGCAAGATAAAGTGTTACTTTTGTTAAAAAAAAAAAAATAAAAAAAAAAAAAGCACTAATATATATATTTTTTAAATTATAGATAAGCATAGAGGTTGATTCACTAAAAAGTAGAGCTGCCAGTGCAGTTTAGGGTTAACCTCACTAAAGCTACAACTTGCAAAATGACTTGCATATTCACCAACTAACTGCGACTTGTAAGTTGGGGTTCATTTACAATACATCCTCCAATCACTTGATGCAGCTGTTGCACATACAGTTACTCTCTCCCTTTGGCCATTTAGAAATCTACTGCTACTGGGAATGATTGGTATGTGCATTAGTATTATGATTTATTGTTTTATTCCACAGCATACATTTTAAATATGTATATATGGTTTATTAATTCGTTTATTTAAATATATTAGGTATGATGGAGGGGGCTGTTAAAATGCATTTATAAATCACAAACAACAAGCGTTAATAAATCCCTGAGTTGCTGCTGTTCTCCAAGCAATAATGGGAGTAAAAAGTAAATGACAAGAAATGGACACTATTTAACAGGAGATCAATACATATGAAAAAAAATAGAGAGAGCTGTCCTTTTTGAGTCATTTTTTACTGTTCGGTGTACACACACACACACACACACACACACACAATGGGAGAAGTGCCCTTCAGTTCCCATTATATGAAGCTTCTACCCTTTATTAATTTGGTTTTCTCTTTTTGTAGCCTTTGTAAAGGTGAGATGAGGAGACAGCGGGAAAAGTAACTAAATGCTGCCACTCCTTGCATAGGTCTCAGCTTTACTGAGGTCCGATAGTTCCTTACTTTAATGTCTTTAGCTACAACCAAGTATCTAGAGTATAGTTATTCAGGTCCTGAGACCCACATCCCAGCTGAAGCCCATTGTATTTAACTGCACTGTCAGGACATCTGTTACAGAAGAAAGCCTTGCATTTATGGGTAAAGGCACAGATTTCTTTTTAAAGTGAAGAAAATGCTGTTGTAAATGAAAACAGTTTTTTGCTGTTTAGAATAATTATGGAATTTAACCTCTTCTTTTGCATGCCTACTCTGCAGTATATTCTATACTATTACCTACAACTATATATAAATATAATGGGGAAAAATGTTTTTTTTTTAAATATATAACCAAAGATTTCGAAATTACCAAAGAATATACTGATACCTAAAAACAAAAAACAAAAAACAAAAAACACGTCCTATAGGGATCAATACAAACTCATTTTTTTTATCATATTTGCGCTTACATAAGAGCTAATAGTAGTAGAAATTCCCTATAACACCTTATTAGTTGTGGACAGGGCTGCCTTTGGATTTGTGTGATCTCTTTGCCCCTAGAAGACAAAATATAATGGCTACTGATCCTGAGCTGCTAAATAGGTAAAGCCCAATAACCACTGGTGCTCTGAATGTAGTCTGCTGTGCACTCAATACACAATACAGAAACCGAAGAAATATGTTGCAGATTGATCTTTTTTTCCCCAAGCTAAATATCTAGTTAAAGGCAATTATTGGCTTGCAATGTTATCAGAAGGCTTTCATTCACATACACACATGCACGCATTATAGAAATGTAATATATAACAGTAACTGTGGGTTTTACTAGTGATAGTATATTACAATACCAAATTAAAATTAACAAATAAAACATTAGATTCGGATGATTTGATCCCCAAGGCTGTGGTAGGGATGCACACCAGATGGACAAACATATTGGGACACCTGGCCATTGCACCAACAGGGACGTTTATGACATTGTATTCTAAATAGACAGTACCCCCCACTTTGCTCCTATAAGCTTTCCACAAAATTTCTGTAGGAATTTTTGCCCATTCACCCAGTAGAGCATTTTTGAGGTCAGGCACCGATGTTGGACAAGAAGGCGTGTCTCACAATCTCCATTCCAATTCATCCCAAAGGTGTTCAATGGGGTTGAGGTCAGGGCTTTGTGTGGGCCAATCAAGTTCTTTCTACACCAAACTCTTCCATCCATGTCTTTATGGACTGGGGCACAGGTCATGCTGAAATAGCAAAGGGCCTTCTCCAAACTGTTCCCACAAAGATGGAAACATAGCATTGTTCAAAATGTCTTTGTATGACAGGGGACAGCTGTATTTATTATTTTATTAAATTAAGATTTAAAGCAATTTTTATATACTCTAATCTATTATGATTGTTCATAGCAATAATACCTGGTATGATGCCCATGCAAGAAACTTGCAACTCCTTAAATCTGATCAAGGACACGGGCCAAGCAGCTGCATGTAGATGAAGACACTGAGTTTAGTCACTGAAGCAGGTTTCAACTGGACAAATTTGATGATGGTCCTATTCTTCTGAGGTTCCCTATTCAAAAAGCTAGATTTGGAAGGCAAAATGCATAGTTTCTTGGATGCAGGGCCACACTGAAACAGCAATAGCAGGAGAGTTGTAGTTGTGGCCCCTGCACTTTACTATCCATTATCATTGCTTTGGACTTCCTAGGGTAAGCTACCTGGTGCTCTCCCTCTTCTGAGGTAGTGCTTCATAAGCTGGTGGGGCTATCCACACAAGGTGACATGGTTACCCATGCAGGAGTAGCTGCTACTAGGTCAGGACTAGGCCCAGAGAAGATGACATAGGACGGCAATGGGAGAGGAATTTTGGTGGTATTGTGTCAGACTGGGTGTGGCTAAGCAATTCTCCTGCCCAGGGGGAGAAGCAGCAGATGGCTCACTTGGGTTGGACCTTCATGATTTGTAGTGAAGCCAAAGAGCTGAAATCACAACTCTCCTCTCAACTCTCCTTTTATTGAGTAGATGCCAAGTTGCAATTGGTTGTGTAATTCATTGGTGCAATCTAGTTTTGCTCCGTCATTAGTAAGTCTAATGTGAAAAAGGCTGAGGCTAATCATCTCAGGAATATGAGGAACATCTTGAAATTATTTATGGAAAATAGATTATCTAGAAATGCTGTAAAGTACTCTTCCATCATCTCAGGTCAAAACTGCACTGAAGCAGTATGATCATGTTAAAACACACACAAACAACTGAGCATGTTCGGCACTACCAAATGTAGCATATAAATGGGGTGACAGATATGATTTTTCCATGGCACTGGAAACCCTATGGCTAGTCTAAAAACATAACATCGTGTTCCTATTCAAGCTTTAACAGGAGTTTAAAAAAAAAAATAAAAAAATTAATATGGTATATCTTTAATTACAATTTGAAGTCTTTGATGAGAGTGATAATTACCTTGCGGTACTATTTCACAGATGGATGGGAGAAAAGAACTTCCATAAATAGAATTTGAAATGCTCCATATTTTAATTACTTTTTATCTTATCATTGCTTGGACAAGGTTACTAATTTATTCACAATAATATGTGTAAAACTGTTTCTTCCCATCAGTTGTATAGTTCTGCGTAGTTAATGGCGCTGAATTTGACATTTTTATAACTAAATGTAGCATTACAAAAGGCAACGTCTCATACTGACAAGCACTTGAGTGCCATATATATTTTTTTAATGATGACAAATGATGCCGCAATTCATTTATTTTTTTTAAACTTCATGTGGCACAAATCCAAGCACTTTTGGATTATTGCCATTGAAGAGGAAAATAAGGCTTGTAAAAAGTATCTTGTTTATGTGATAAAGCTTTATTGGGCAAGATTGAAATGACAACTCAGTGTTTAGGATATGCAGAACAGCATCCTCATTGCTCACCACTTGAATCCAACAGTGTATGGACACTGACAGCACCTCTACTGGCCACCAGCTCTGTCCATCACAATAGAGCCATGCTAAATATGGGTAGAAAAAATAGGTTTGGATGACCTTTTGTAGCAGTTTAAATGATAAATTTTAAAATAAAATATAGCACCCGTAACTTTGTTTTCTAGTGATCCATACAAATTATCATGTTTATTTACTTCTCTCCTATTGTTAAGTTGCTGACTAGTTGAGGCAGCCTATGGAAGAGTGGGGTGTGAAGATGGGAGACTATACAGGCCCTGCCAAAGATGTCCACTCATCTCAGCTTTCATGAGGAATGGAGTGAAAAACAAACATAACCTATATGAAAGTTTAACTAATGAATTTAGTCATGCTAAAAGCCTTTAACAGTCAGACGTTGTTGCTGACCTGTGGAGCACCATACCTCATCAGCTTTTGCTTATTAACCACACAGCATGAAAAGACAAGATGCAGAAAAATAAACACAGGAATAACATTTTACAAAAGTCTTCCACCTGGCTTTAATTTTGATTAACCAATCTTACAAAGTGACAGTATCTGCTTTCTCTGTTCAGGAATTAATGTACAGTTTACACTTCTATTCCAGGTTAAAAAAAAAATTCTAGTCCAATGTACGTACTTTCACAGATGGTTGTTTGTATCATTAATGTATTAATCCCATCCAGCTTCAGAGCTTATGCAAAAACAAAATGTTATAATAGTGGCAATAAGAAGCGCTAACTAGCAAATCACACTCGATGGCTCACTTTTTACGACAGTTAAGAAACCGTTTTAGCACAGGTGTTTCAGATGTAGCCCTTTGTCTGGACAGGGATTAATACAAAGAAATTATTTTCAATGTGATTAAATGTATGTACATAACTAGCAATTCTCAATGGAAATGTAAGACGAATATATGATTGCACATTTTAAATAATTTACACATACTAAACAGTTATGCTATATGATGGTTAACAGGCACTGGAAACAAACATCTTCTTGGCAAGATATTCAATCTGTTAAATTAGACATAGGTTAGGAAGAAAATACATTTGACATTGTCCTTTGAAATAAGAAATCTACTTGTCAACAGCATGTAATAATTAGGTTCCCCTAGCACCAGTAACATCTCCGTCCAAAACAATTGTATAATAAGGAGGAGAGGCAGATATCTTAGATAAGGTAACTGATATGAAAAAATAAACTATAATCCAGACATTTCTCTATTTGCATGTTATATTGTTATTTAAAAAGGCAATTTACTGAGAGATCACGGTGAGACTCCAGTTTCAATGAGTCACTTACACACACTAAACATCAATATAAAACAGGATGGCTAGATAATGGTGCTTCAGTTATTGAATACAGTCCATATCATCCTGATTTTTACTAGGGATTGTACTTCTAGAACTAGAGAGCACCAATTACCGATATAAAATGATGGCTCTCCTATCTTGGGAGTTTTTCGAGAACAGGCTATTGTGAAAAAATATAATTTTTTTTGATTCATAAATGGTTTGTGCTCACATAATAGCGGAGTAACGTTCCACCGACTAAAAACTACCGGAAAAACTCGGAGATCCTGCAGAATAAATTTAGACAGTAAAAACTGGAGGCAGCTTTCAGCAAGAAAGCTACAAGCTTGGCGAAAGGCAGGGTAAATATAGGACAAACAGCACCACAATGACAAAGATGACCGAAAGAAAAATGCTCAGAATAAAATATAATGATTTTATTCATATCTGTACTCTCGAGGCGATAGTTAACATTTTTTGTTGATCACCACAATATTTCAGGCAACTTGCTCTAACCAACAATCCTTGAGCAAAAAGTATTGTATGTTATATGACTGTACAATGATGCCACTAATTTTCAAATGCATACTAAAGGTGAAAAAAATATATATATGAAAGTAAACCCAACAACATTTTAGCACGGATTTAATATTTGGGGAAAGCAAGCACTGTTGGGTTAATGAAAGTTTTTTTTGGTGTCATGATATTGTTCACAGTGGGCTGCCTACCTGGCTGTGGCTCTGTTTTCTTTTAGCCAAGGAAAAGAGGGCACACGTTTACCCATTACTCAGTATTTACTAAGTAATGTTAATCTCAGACACCTGAAGAATGCCTTTTCATGAATTTTAATGTATACTTTGTGCTTTAAAACGGTATGAAAGTATTGTCACAATGAAAATGGGGAAACAAAAAGGTATAGAGGTAAATAGAAAAACAAAAAAATTCCCAAAAACGTACCATGAAGACACTAGACAAAAAAAAAAAAAAAAAAAAAAGCTATACAATCATACACGGTGTAACCAGAATTAAGACATTAATATCCCAGCCACATTAACAAGTCTGCAAATAAATCAACGATCTAAAGGCGTATAAATGATGAACACATAAAAAGGAAGTGTTTTTAAAACAAAAAATGGTCAGTCTATTGTTAAATTCCATTTTACAGGATTATTTTATGATTTATGGAATATTTACTTAAAAGAGATCCCGGAACTTCTTTCAGAGAACTCTGTTAAAATTTGTGCATTTGCTTATTTCCTTTATCAAACAATTACACGGGTAACAAAAAAAACCAAAACAAAAAACACCCTTTTTTGCTTCAACTTAAACAGTTAATACTCTCAGACGACACATCTCTGAAGTGACAAAATCTGTCGTTACCCTTCCTGTTTACAACAAATTAAACTGAGACAAAATTACAAACACGTTTCACTACATGATTAATAATAAAAATCAGTTTCAATATTCTTCTTTTGTTTTATAAAGTTGCCCAAAATGCAAGGGATGTGCATAGGTTTACAACTTGGTTTTAATAATTGTATTTAATTCCCTCGATTTGCCATGAACGGAATGTATGTTTCTGTAAGTAGGTTACAGTTTTGTTCAACACAGATACACCACTAATATAAACGCTTGGGACTGTCCACATGCATTAAGATCCGATTCCATAAGTCTATATTGTTTACAGATTTCTTCAAAGAGACAGTATCAAATAAAACTACTATGCAGTAAACATTTTTTTCATTTTGAAGAAAAGAAACCTAGAACAAAAGAAAAGGCCATATGAACATGTGGAATCTCCTATTTCGATAGATAAAGGCTTCTTTGTGTAAATAAATTAAACAGAGCCTTTAACTATCCAATTGCTGAAATTCTAAACTGTATGTAGTGTTGAACCCCATGTATAGTAGCAATCGGAATTTATTAATAAAATAGATTATAGAAAGCAGCATTTAATTTGTGCAGTTTTCAAAGGCCTTTGAAACAAAAAAAAAAATCCAATGATTTCCAAAAATATAACATTCCAAAGGGTTGAATAATGCATATATTTTAAAAAGGTAATTTTAATACAGTCTAAGAAGTTAAATGTTAAAGATACTGTCTCTTTAAACAAGTGTTGACGTTTCCTTAATTTTCCTTTCCATCTATTAGGACATGACAATAATTATAAATTTAGGTCACACTACATATAGGTAGTCTCTAGGGGCCAGACCAGTTGATAATGTCAACAAGTAAGGTTTCTCCAAGTACTGCACAAGGTGGTTTTGAAGTAATAATAAAATGCCAACAGATATCTTGAAAGTCATCTAATAGACCCAGGATACTGGAACCCATTGTGGTGCTGTACACACAAGTTCAATGGCTTCCTCCAGATGTCTAATAGTTTCATCAATCTCATTGTTGATAATCGTTAGATCAAAGTAGTGTGCATATGTTCTCTGGAGGATTTCAGATTCCTTCTGCAAGCGTTGAAGGGATTCATCCTGCAATGCAATTTGAAAGAACAACATGAATAAAAGTATTAAAAGAAATGATTACAAAAACAACTGAAAACATATCATTCCCAGTCACAAGCGTGACAATTTTTTCACCCATATGACTTATAGAAACACTTTCACTGAGAGGCCTAATGATTCTACAGTGCTAACCCAATCTCTGGCAGACCCTTAAAACACCATGAATTTAGTATGGAGATCAGTGATTTGTCCACAGATTCAATTATTACTATGGTACTAGATTTTGTTTCATCTTATTGGTGATATACTTTAGAAACAATGTAGTCATTTAATGTATGTAGTAACAGTTACTGAAGTAAATTTTTAAAAAAATTCAAGGGAACGAAGGTGTAAGTGTGGCATCCATGGTATCGTAATGTTCCACAGCATGGGAAAATACTACAAGCAAATAGTTTAAATACCAGTATATTATAAAAATGTTTCGAGATCTGCTGTAATACATAACAGGCGATTATATGACACCTAATTAACACTTATAATGCAGATGTGTGAAATGTATGTAAAGTTGTGTCAATTATCAGATTTCATTTTTATTTTTAAAAATGGTATGTTTTTTGTAGAGTTCATACTAGAGGACTGCACTGGGAGGCGGGTCCCGCGGGTCCCGTGGGACCCACCAAAAAACTTGCGGGCGGTCTTGCTGGGGCTGCGGACGGGAGCGGGCGGTCAGGCACTGTACCTGCGGGTCCCGGTAATCCTGCGCAGTCCCGCAAGGCTGCCTTCTTGCTGCTCCCTTACAGCGTCTGATAGCTTGCTCCGCCCAGGAACAAAACAGAGTCACGTGATGTGACGTCACTTCCTGTGACTCCGCCTTGTCCCTGGGCGGAGCAAGAGAAGAGACGCCATAAGAAACAACTCGAGGGCAGCCGCGCGGGACTGTGCGGGAAATCAGGTAAGGAGGCGGGCATGATTGGCCACAAATGTGGCGGGAGCGGGCGGGATTGGCCACAAATGTGGCGGGAGCGGAACACCCACATTGCGGGAGCGGGATTAAAAAAGTAGTCCCGCGCAGGGCTCTAGTTCATACCACACTGTAGTACACAGAATGCTACACTATTACTCATGTACACATTATAGAAAATAAAAGCTCTTTTGTGCAACAAAAGTAATGTGATGGCAGCACAAGGTCAGCATATTAAGTATAATATAACATTACACAGTGTATAGCTTTGCAGACTTGAGTCTCTAAGTTTAGCAAAGGAAAAGGTAAGCAAACCAGAGCGGGTTATGTATGTCTACTCTGCCAGTTGGTCCTCTCTGTATCCTTCTGGATGCATAAGGACCACTAACTGCCCATGACGCGTTAGCTCCACATGCTGCAGAAGATGATATTAAAAAGGCGCTGTGCCACCTACTACACCACAACACTTTTAAATGAGGCATCATTAAAAACATCAATCCGAGTACTGTAAAATCCACAGACTCTTCCTAAAAATATATCTTTAATTATGTAAGATTTTGCCCCACTGCCAACTAATCAGGGAACATTTCATTATGTCACTCTTAAGCAACAATTTAAAGGTTGTTCACACAAAGATGGAAAAGGTTTCTTAAATGTTTCTGTGCCATTTTTAAGAGATTAAAACCTAATAAAAAATACAATTACATATATACTATTGCTTATTATCTTTGTCGAGTTCTCTAGAATTTTTTTTTGTCTATGCTGAGCAGTGCCATCGAGGCTGTGAAGTTTCAGAACTTAATTTAATGAGAATATACGCAAGCATTCAATACTGTTTAAAACTTTGGGGTCCCTTCGCTGTTTTCATGGAAAACTAGGAAAATTCTAGAAGTACTAACATGTTTTCTAATCATCCATTAGCCTTTTATTATTGTAAGAAATCATTTTCATGCTTTTTTCTTTCCTATACATATACACACTTTAGGTCTGAATTCAACTTGAATGCTAGGAACATCTGCTCTTAAACATGTGATGTAACTATTAGAGGGTCTTCTGTGGAATGCCAGTGTATCCTGTGACTGGTCCAATATAATCCCTAAAATTCACATATTGCCCATATATAGTAAGAACTTATACCCTAACTGTGAATGTAAAGGGCTATACAATTTATGTTTAGAAGGGCAAAGTTGCTTTCTCCTTCGTCTGAATATCTAACAATTATCTTTTATTCATTAAGCACAACAAATTACACAGCTCTGTGTAATTTAAATGGGGCAGTTAACAGACATAACAAATATACATTAATGCATATAGACAGGTCAGGAGTTGAGACTCTGGCCCCATGAGCGGCCATCTGGCCTTATGGTACTTTTACACAAAGTTCCTGGCAGGAATATATATATATATATATATATATATATATATATATATATATATATATATATATATATCTTTAATTGCTTTCAGGATAAGAGATTGTGTTTTTTCTTTTAATACTCATGTACCCAGTTTTTCTACAGAATAGTCCAGAGTTGACGGGGGGAAAAAGTTGCTAAATGTCAACCTTGAGATGTAACATAGGTTTGTAAAGTGCAGAGAAGGTGTGTGTGTGGGGGGCAAACAACATAACATTGCAGAATTTTATAATGAGGGCTGGCGGGTAACAAACCGCTATTATGCTGGAAATTTGCTTGAATATAATATAAATAAATATAGATGATGTGTCTTTCTTTGAGTCTCATCAAGGAGGGAGAAAATAAGATGCATCACACTGAGCTGGAGACAGGCAGAAATCCTCAGCAGGGTACAGTTGCCTGAGGCTAAGAGGATTCTTGATTTTCATTATGAGACTTTCAGAAAAATATAAAATACAACCTTCAAGATGTTCCCAGTGTTCATTAGCATAACCAGCAACTATGAGACAAATTCGAAATGTATTCGTTCATACTAATGCATTGGCAAGTTTGCCTTTCAAGGAGCATGAAAAATATTTAGTTTTTAAATAATAAGGACCATGGACACTTTATTGTGGGATAAACAGTGGCAACTATGTGGGTGTAAATTCAAATGTTCGTTCTAACATTGATCCAAGTATGAAATCCTTTAATAATACCCACAAATGGGAATCATCATATGTTAAAAATTTCAAATTAAGTAAACCAGAGAAGTCTTTAAAATATTCTAGATCTAGGCAGAACATGGAGTCTGGGGGAACGGAGAGTGAAGAAAATTCTGATTTTTGCATAGAATTAGTCAAATATATTTATACTGACAGTTTTAAAGGATATTAAATGTTGAAAGAATACAGTCAGATGGGCTTGCAGTTCTATACATGCATCTACAGAGACCTGTATACTATTTTTCAAAATGGAAAACTAATTTAGAACTTAAGAGCAATAAAAAAACAAAAAAAAAAACGCAATAGTTACGGCAACAGACAATCGAAGAAGCGTCTATAAGAAATCTATGCAAATGTATAGAATATATATAAATTTGGGTTTTTATAATGTTCAGGTCCTCTCTGGTACTTACGGGCAATTTTCTGCACCATCGTGGAAGCTTAGCAAAATATGCAAATGTATAGGTAAAAGGAAAAGAAAAACTTGTGACTCAGGAAAGCAAAAAAGAATGAAAACTAATAAGAAATAAACATGAATAACAAAATAAATAAAATGAAATGGAGGCTTGATACTACAGACACTTAGTACACACTTTTGTGGAAGCCAGTGGCGCATGATGTATGTATAATATCAAAATATTACACTATTATACAGAACATAGGAAAACGCTATGTGAAAACACGCTACCTACAAACCAATGTTATCAGCAGATGTTAAGTTGGCATTAAGCTTCCATGCATACTGTAAGATCTATTAAATCTTGTGTATAAAAATATACAAGAAATCTGCAGCTTTTCAATACAAATAGAATATTTGTAATTATTTATTTTCATTGAAACCCTGGGCAGAATTAAATGGAGAAAAAAAAAAGTAACTATAAGGGAGAAAAACAGGTATGCAGTATAGGCTCAGATTTATTAACTTGGACAAAATGTCTCTACTGTTGTAGCCTATGGGAAGAAATGTATCTATCAAAGATGTCTAACAGCATGAGGAATTTGGAAGAGTTAATGACGACTTTATATTTTGTGGTTAGTTCCTTTGGTTCAAGTAATCTGTACGTTTTAAATATGTACCAAAAGTTGTGTTTTTGTTGTGCAAAACTTCCTTACCTCACTGATGCTTGGGGTAATCGTAGGTGCAGCAATGAAGACGACAAACGGAGCAAACTCAGCTGTTCTCAGGACCTTCAGCGCCTGTAGGCAACAGTGAATTCCATATAGGTAAATGAAATGTGACACCAAAAAAGGGTTTTGTAAAACCTCCAGCTATATTGGGAAATCTGAAAGGACTGAAAGTTGTATTGTTACAAGTTTATAAGTTCAGCTATGACTCTCCAGAAGATTAAATTGTATAGATCACACTGGAAGTGAAATGCAGTGACAACAGGGGCAGCTTCAAGGTTTGCAAGAAGAGGAAGTTTACACAACCTAAATAAAATAAAATCTTCTTCAATGGTAAAATACAGCACTGGATTTTATGCTCATGGGACTTTGCATTGATGCACACAAATCAGGGCCGGACTGAGAATGAAAAGCAGCCCCGGAAATATTTGGACACCAGTCCCATATTCTTTATTGTTTGGTCGAGCTCATGTGCCTACATGGCACAGGAGGGACGTAACTAGAAACCACAGGATCCCTATGTGAAAATCCCCCCAGGGATCCCCAGCTTCATAGGCAACATGTCCCAGCGACATTTACCCCCAAGTAGCTTGTCTGTGCAACCTTTGTCCCATAGCAGCCTGCTTGTGCCCCCACTGCTCCCGAAACATCCTGCCTCTGTCATCTCTGCCCCGAAACACTTATACATTCATTCACTCACTCATTCATCCTTCTGCACCCTCTTACCTCATCTGTAGATTCCTCTGGTCTGGGGGATGGCTGAACAGCACCAATAACACACCCTGTCTGTGCATCCTGATGACCGGTTGTGTGAGTATAAGAAATAAAATGTACCTGCACGTGTGACATTTGGCGACCACTGGTCTTAAAGTGCCAGAGCCACCTATTCATCCCTAGCCCAGCTCTGTTTGGGAGCACTATCTGAGCATGTGTGCCAGGATCAGACTGGCCTTGTGGGAAATCGGCCAGTCTGGCCCAACGTGGGCCCACAAGCTTACCGCTGTGGAGTTCACACACTGTGCAAGGAAAATTTTCTCACCGGAGAAGCAGGAATCTGGATGGGAAAAGAGAAAGTTTCCTTGTACAGCGTGCAGGAGCCACCGTGGTAGGCTGCGGGCCTGCGGTGGGGCTGCATAGACATCGCCCCCGTCTCCATGATACAACAATGGTAGCAGATGTGTGAAACAACTTTCCAGAGAAGGAAGGAAATGCTAAGACAGTAAATACATTCAATTAAGGCAGGTATGAACCTAAAGTCCAGCTGACCTAGTTCAGCTTCAAATACTCGGTTGGTTACTTAGTACATTACGTGTGTGCCTATGCTTAAGGATCCAAGCTACACACAAATGTTAGTCAGTTGTATTACATACCTGAGGTTCTACATCAAGTATTGCAATAAGTCCCTGTTCGTGTATCTTCCGTATCGTTTCCAGTTTAGTCCCATACATGGCATCCTCATGACTGCCGTACTCCAGGTATTCATTGCCGGATATATCTTGCATCATTTGGTCGTGTGATACAAAGTAGTAATTTTTCCCATTTTCTTCATCTTTCTTTGGAGGTCTAGTTGTATCTGCAATTTTATACAAATTGAGTTGACATTAACATTTTAAACTCAATGGTAGTTACAAAAATGACCACCAAACACTTAATTAAGACACATATGCTTAAGTAAGCATGTTTCAAGGAGAAACAGTCTATGAAAAACCCAGGACACATCCCTAAGGGATTTCGAGGTAGGGATGGGATGAGACAGTGCAGTAAATTATAACAGGTAAAAAGAGCATGGAAATATATCCATTTCTAGGGTAAAATCCTAAACGTTGAGCAGTCGCCATTGAGTGCTCCTACTGATTGCTCCACATGCTATGAACCAAATTGTTAATAATTATGGCCTGCTGCGTAATGGCGAGAGCTCCACTGGAAAGAGTTAGACATTAAAAGTACCATTTGTCATAAACGATCACTACACACTATTTGAAATTTTAAAGTGTTAGACCTTTTACTTACGTGGAATGGGATATGCAAATCGGTCAGGATGCTTCGTAATTAAAGTATTCTTTATGTGCCTTCTGCCAACACCATGTGCACCTAATTTTAAATAAAACAAACAGCTGTAGTACTTTAATATCTTGTGGCAAAATGGGAAAATGCACTTTCTATATGTATTAAAACGTTACCTAATAGGACTAGTGTTTTCCTTTTGAATGCTGGCAGTTTCACTACTTCTTCATAAGTGACGAGGTCTAATTGATCAAAGACTAAAAATTAAGAAAAAAAACATGGTTAACATTTACATTTTCACCCACAGAGCAACATGCTATAACAACTCTGTATTTAACCACGACTGCTGGTACAACAAATCACAAAATTATTTGCAAATGCAGATTTCAATGAGGCATTAGCCATTACAATGGAAACTAAGCGACTTTTCAAGCAACTAATGAACATGCAAGTAAAGTACATGCTCATATTGTTGTTTCATTGAACTGTGTGGTCTAACATGCATGAAGTAATTAAGAGAAGGATCTTTGAGTGTCATGCTACTTGGAAAAATTGTTTGATCCTTTATTTTAGAACAGTGGTTTTCCCCATTACTGTACAGATCAGCTGAGCTACATTTCTACATGACTGGTCCATTTATACATTAATGAATTGAAAACAGAAAATAAGGAAGAAAAAAACCCACTGCTACGGGAAATGAAAAATAAAAATTGTTCATCTGGTTATATCCAGTCAACTGCTAAATCACATTCCTTAGTAATGAGCAGAAAACCACCGTTCCAAAAAAGTTAAACATGACTAGTGTGAAAGTGAACACACACACACACCTTTTAAACAATAGAATAAGATACACAGTAGAAAATTAACTTTTGACTCTACTGACAATATGGTGTTCTGGGGTATATGAGAGAAAGCTGTCAGATATTGAAGTCCATAATGGAGACGTTACCCCAAAATCAAAGGAGAATAAATCTTTTTTCCTAACCAAGAGTATTTAACTATGTCTCTGCTGGTGCTGCTAAAAATGTAAATAAATATAAACAACAAGTAATAAAAACCCTACTTAATTGATGTTGTAAATTAATGGGAGTAGCGGCACCCAGTCTTATGGACCAATAAGTAGTTAAACACTGATGTTTTTGCCATTTACCACTCAGTTCAAAGGGAGGTCAATTCCTATTGGGAGGACTAGAACGTTCCTCTAAAAGGACACTCCAGCCACCATACGCATATGATAGCTGTGTGGCCCTTCTATAAATGCACGGGAAATGCAGAATTTCCTTTACAAGTATTGGCCCCTTCCACCACCAATTGCCATGCAGGAGAGGCGTTTCGCTGAACACATCTTCCTGCCAGTCAGCTCCAACACTGACTCAGACTGCTGTAGGTGAGGGTCTGTTAAGACCTCCATAAGTACGCTTGGAATGTGCTCCAATTGATGTCAATGGAAGTTCTTTCAAGAAGCAAATCAGTACAAGAATCGTTGGACCACAGAGAAGCAGGGCTGCTGCAGGGCTGCAGATTCTATGTCAGGTGTTTTTTTTCGAAGAATGCATATGAAAGTAGTCAGAGTACTATGCAATCTTCTTTAGATGAGGTGTCTGGGACAATATTACAAGGCATCATTACGTTACTGCAGAATATGGTAATAATGATTTTTAAACAAAATGTTACACTCCAAATGAAGCATGGTAAGTATGGTAACAGGTGTGTCATATTCTGTATTTATAAGGGTACTTTATGTAAACTCACTTTTACAGTATTTGCTGCTAATTGCTAGAGAGAGGGAATGATTTGTGATCTATCCGCGCAAACGCATACAGCTTATCTGTATTCTCATCATTGATTCCAACTGGAAGTCCTTGAATACTGCAGAAGGCCAACTGGCCTGAAATATCTTTTAGATCTCTAGATTGTAAGCAAGGACCTATTTACCTAATGCATCGGTTTGTCCTAATCTGTCTATTCTAGTCTCGTCATTCCCCTTGAATATATGTAATGTAAAAGGTGCTGTGTAAATTGTTGGCGCTATACAAACAATGATAAAACTGCTACTGCTACTACTGCTGCTGCTACTCCTACTACTAATGTACAAGTTTCTCTCTTTGTTTACATTTCAACCAAATAGGGGTACACAGATCATTAGTAGTCTCATGAGACGAAGATATGCATACACATACCATATGTTTATATTTGTTCAAATATGAAAGAATTTCAAATTAACTTATAACTTGCATAATAAATCATGCTTCACTTAAGGTTTGAATTTTATTGGCCCAGTACTACATATGACATTGCATGGACATCTACACTGCCTCAAACATTAATAATGTGCATTTACAATTTATTCATAGCTGTGACTGTTATGCACCAAATATAATAGCTGTTCATAAACCAATAGTTCTACACAAATCAAAGATAAGCTGTTAACTCATCACGTGAATCAAAGTGGTCTAAGTTTATTCACAGAAAGCATGTTGTGTTAGAGGTGTAATGTGAGATTACCACGGTTACAATTTGTAAACAAAAAAAATAAATGCGGACAATCATTAGCACGTTATATTATCAGAAACAATAAAACTACAGGCCATCATTTTAGCGTGCATCATTAGCGAGGTCCATACCACTTGTAATGGTCCCTTTAGCAATGGTAAGGTTTCTCTTAATGTGGAATAATGGTTCACAAGACCCTAATATCAGAAATGTTCTTCATAAACAGTCTCATGTCTCAGAGATCACCATTTTACAAATGGAACGTAAAACAGACATCACTGACAAACCGGTGGCATGAATTTTTTAAACTATGCTTCATCAATTATTGTGGTAAGGAAAAAAAAAAAGTAAACATTGAATAAATCACAAACAGGCACTAGTGGATAATAAGAGGGAAAAAAAGAAAACCACTGCAGTAATTTATCAATGTTAGTAAATTAAATACATAAAAAATAGAATATTAAGAAAACAGGTACACTACAGAAACAGACAGGGGAGAGTGGGGGTAGGTAAGAGGGGTGTTAACGAACTGAGAGTATGTGTAAATGTACATGGAGACATTTGATTCATCTCTGACTGTTATCAATTATGCTGACAGACTCCATATCCTTGCACTCACGGAGAGATTTTGCATTTACATGTTATACCTTACTCCTCCAATACTTGGATAGAAATAAATGTTATCTCTGGTTTGCAACATCAGCTCCAGCAAGAGTTCAAAGAGGGATTAAATAAACCACCAGACATGCACAAAAACCTCAATCATGTCATTGTAGAAAACAGGGTGCGAGAACATCGCAAAGTATAATAACATGCACTGCAGCTTCTTCTAAAAAAATGCTCTTCGCCTAATTTTTTTTTTTTAAAGGACTTTAATGCACATTATTATTTGATGGTGGGGGGAATGGAGTGTCTCCTTAACGAAAAGCTGCCTGACCAGCAGAGGTACAGGGACAGGAAAACTCTTCGAAACCCCATTAAGATATGCTCTCAAACATTTTCAACCTAATGAATGACAAAATAAAAACAGCTGGGCTACATTTACCATAAACACGCATTGCCTAACATGTTCTGTCCTGTTATAGTAAACAAGGAACTGGTTCAATCATGGGCTGTAACTTGAGGAAGAAGCAGCTTATACAAACCATACCTGGTGGTGAATGAAATGCCTCTTTCTTAGGTGAATAATGAAAATAAGTGAGGGAAACACTATGTCTCACTGATGTCTGGGGGAAAAAACCAAATACAAACGGCCCTAAATCAGGACAGTCACTTAAAAAGCAATATACATGAAACCGAGAAAGACATACTGTTGATTAAAATAACTGTCAGACAGGATACTTACAATACACTTCGGACTTAGGGCAGTAAAGCTCATTGTGTACTTTTGCACCCGCCCAACTCATTTATTGTACGTGTCAATTATAGCATGTTACAATGAAATAAAATGCAGGCAATATGGCCCAAAGGACAAAAAGTGATGTGCATACAGATAAATGTTGTTTTGGTAAAGATTGGAATTGTAAGGAAGATTTGTTATGAATATTTAACTGTTTGTACATTTAAATTATATAATTTTAAATAGATAGACACTCTTGTGTACCCTGGTGAGAAAAATGGATATATCCGAATTACTTAGATTCCAACTGAAGGTCTCGAAAGCATATCTAACGATGCATATTTTTCTACCTTGGCCCAATAAAAGATTATGTTTTATTGGGCCTAGTAAGTAATATGATGATGATGGGTCTGACTGCTGGGCATTTTAAAAAGGGTTAAGAAAAAAAAAAATCAAAAACTAGACAGTACCATAAGAATCTGATTGGTTCAGAAGAAAAAAACATTTGGGCTGACAAGGTGGCCAGCAAAGCCAATAGTGCATTCAAGCAGGGCACATATTGCACATTATATGTACATATGTATACATAATTAAGTTTAATGTTTTAATATGCAATTAAGCAAGATATTTCTGGGGTACCTGCTTTTTTGCATCATAATCTTGAGTAAATTATCTACTGGCACGTGCATAATTTTGGCCTCTGAAGTTCTGAGGGGCCCTTGTCTCAACCGCCTACAAAGCCACTCAGTGTACTAGTGGGCCATTTAAAGAGATTTGATGCTTCTGCCTTTATTTATGATCACAAAAGCACAAGGTGTTTTCTATTAAATCACAAGTTAATTGTTGTACAAATCTGGCACCTTATGTTCCACAACCAAACAAAAACAAAACACATCTATGGATGGAAGTGGTTGCCCTTTTCACAACTTTTTATGTTCTGACCCACCTCTGAAACAACCGGAGCAGAAAAATAGATCAAGTTGAGAGCTATTTCTTACTTGTAAAACCTAAACTAAACCAACACCACACACTATCCCAACAGTGGGACTTCACAAACTCTCAGCGGTATAAAATCTTGTATTTAGCTTGTCTAGTGGGATTTTATAGCACTTGCTGATGGGTTACAGAGCATGGCACTGCAATTACACAAATTGGGAGTGAAAGGATATTTTAAGAATTTGCACATTTAGTCCAGGCCAGCTATCTCCTTATTACCTTTAAAGCGCTGTCTGCCACTATTTTTCAATAAGAAAATACAAGCTGACATCACTTGCAGGCAGACTGGCTATAACCAGGGGAACACGAGGTCAACACTTGATTTAAAAAACAAACAAACAAGTCATTGAACAACATTAAGGGCATAACCTCGATAATGTCCTCATGTCACATCTACTGTGGAGAATAGGACACACATCATCTCAAGAGTTTGGTAGTGTGTTTTTGTGGGCAATAACAAATGAGCCACATGAATTGATACAATTTGCTTTTAATGTGAATAATTCTTGTGGCTAGAGCAAATTGTTCACACAATCTTTGGTTATATCTAAAAGTCATACTTATGACTTAGAAGATGATTGCAAGGCAAGCCACAAAGACATTCAAATGAGTGTTATCACGCTGGGGAAGATTAAATAAGTTGAAAGTTGATGAGCTATAAATTACACTACTTGAAATATTTCCATATGGCAAGTTCAATTTTAACAAGTACATGTTATGAAAATCCTGTCATTTACTTTTCTAATATCCATATGTTTCACTGGCATGCATTCCCTGTAATTTCATGAAATATCCTAATAATTAAAATGTATGGGGAATCACTAAGCATGCTTTTTGCGGCACTGCTTTATCAGTTCTATAGGGATATGTAAAAAGTAACTGTACAACGCACCTGTACATCCATTGAGGATAACTAGGCATGGCCTTCGAGTTTCAAACAGATGCTGTGGGTTTTCCTGGGATATTTCATGCTTTACCTATATACCCCAACATTTTCACGCACACTTCAAGGAGAATAAAAGATTCTCAGGCTCACGCAGTCTGGAGCAGACTCTATAATGATGTAATGATTCCTAATGGGTGATTGTTACTAATTTATCCAAGCGGTTGAATTAAAGAACTAATTAAGCACCCGCAAGTTAAAGAGAATCTAGCGCTACTTCTAGAAGAACTAAATTCATTAATTAAAACTACCTGAACATTTTTTTTTGTATACCAGAGTAGATGGTTTGGAGCTTTTTTTAATAGCTCATCTCATGGAAGACAAGATCTGTGTTGAAATGCGGCACAACCTCAGCTAATACATTTCTTGTCGCTCCCTTCTTCTTCCAACACTCTTACAAAGGCTCCCCCTCTGAACCAATCATAAACTATCCAGAACTTAATAGGAGAGAGATAACAATGGAGAGGAATAAACATCCAGATCTTCATAACAGATTTTTATATGACTGGTTCCACTATTTACACACACTTAATATATATATAAATTTGTAACCACTATTGAATGGGTTCATTTTAGCACACAGAAAAGATCCGCAATGAAGATTCCATGGGGATCAGTTTTTGAAAAACATGGTCAAGCCCGAGTCATGTGCAGAATACACTCAAGCAAATGTATTTGTTTTAGTCAAAGCAAACTGCTATTGATTAAATCCCGTAGCGTTAAGACTAAAAAGCCAACGGCATTTCTCTTTCAGCATAAAGATGCCTTTTCAGTTCTTCATTCTCCTACCTACCTCTAGCTTAATGCGAAAAAGTATATATAGTGTAAATATATTGTATCTGTTTCAGCACCATATCTATCTATATATATATAGATATCTATCTATCTATATATATATATATATATATATATATATATATATATATATATATATATATATATATATTACAAGCCCTGCTAGCAGCCCTAGCTTCATGCACCCCAAATATTTATGATGTTTTATTTCAAAATATAACCAGTTAATCATTGTTAGAATACTAAATGTCATGTTTAGACAAGGAACTTAACGGATTTAACTGAATTAAAACTGCAAAGCACAACCACTCAATGAAAGAAATGGATCGCACATAAAGCAGAATAATGAGTAGGAGGTGAAATGAGAATCTAGGCTATTTTACTGGAAGGAATAAAATAAAACAGTGGTAAACGATGTACAATATAGTCAGGATATTATGGAATGCTACAATTTGTATTTTTTCAGTTGCTAAAGAAAGGATGGAATCAGTAAAAAAAGCAAAAATACAAGCATTGTTACTTGACAGGTTACTTACATGCACAGAGGCCATTGGGAGGTAGACGGCATGAAAAATGTACAGGGGGTCATTGAGATATGGCTTGCAATATATACGTAAAATAAAATTATATGCACAAATAATTCTGAACACAAGGCAAATTATATCACATTGACACATGACAGAGAGCCCACATTTCTTTTAACTCACAGATCTGTACGCAGTCTTTAAATAACCATTCTAAATGTGTTGAAATACTTAATATGCGCATATTAACAAGATATAAAATATAAATACACATATTCCGAGCAAGTTCTTCAAATGAAGCTGAATGCTTCAAAAGTGTTATGGAATATGTTTAAGAGGCAATTTATATTACTCCTTAAAAGGACAAACTATCTACAAACCTTCAAAATAAATACACAAATAAAAAACAAGTGAAGGATGATTGGGCAGGGGAGCACATGAAAGCAGGTACATGCGACGTGGTTCTGTCTGTTCTCATGAACCCATCTTTAAGTCCATATTAAATGTAGACCATTCAAAAGAGTGCAGAGGAGATGGTGGTAGAACAGAACAATGTCTTTTTCCTTCAAATATGAGGCACCCATCAGAATCCTCACCCTAAACTCTTTGCCTTGCAGGATATGTGTTCACCTTGGGTAAGAATTTCAAGGTCCCTTTCAAAAGGGAGCACTTTGGCTGCTGGATCCTGCCAATCACCAGCACCAAAACATGGATGGAACTGCAGAGATGGTCTTGTGCTGCACTGTTTTAACAAGGCAAGTAGTTTTTTTTTTTTTTTTTTTATCTCCCAAGTGAAAAAATATATATTTTAATGCAGTAAATTGGCTGTTTGTAGCAGTAGGTTGTCCCTTTAATTCCCTGGATGGCAATGAGATTGATTTTTATCTCATGTGGGCATTGAAGTGTCCTAGAGACACGACGGGCAATCCCTTCTTTTTCTATGAACAGGCTTAAAGCATTATGCCCTTAAGTAGGACTATTCCTTTGATTCCAAGACAGCATGTTTTAAATCAGAAATGGTATACGGTTACATTTCTTGTCCTTACAACCACTGAGTGCTGTTACTAGGGCTAACTGTATAAGGGAAACGATACTCATGTTCATACAAGAGCTTAAGGAAAATCAGCCACAAGTAAACACCTGTAAAACCCTTGCTTTAAAGTGATCTTTCCTTTCAGCAAGAAAATGAGAAAATCGCTAAGGAACTAGGTACTAGTTTTGCCATAGGGATATTTTGTTGCATATAATTAGATAGCTTGGTTAGTTTTGATTGTGTAGGTAAGAATGACACCAATTAATAAACTGCAGCTATGACAGTTTTTAGGCATAGGGTATTTACTACTGGGCTAAGGATCATTTTTGTGTTAAATATAGCAACCCTGATGTGCCTTATAATTCCTGTTTACAACAATAAACACAGCACAGTGTGGAAGTGGATGGTAGAAAATTTCACAGCCAGGATGAAAAACAAATGGCAAATAATGCTACTGAAAAGCATCAAGATTACATAAACTCATAACAAGCACTGAACCGTTAAGGCAAGTCCGCTGTCTGTCTGGGTTCTATTCACTAAACGTGAAAGTGGTCAGGAAAGTTGTGTTTCAGTTCATTGGCTTTAATATTTACTTTAAAGGCCCAAACTACAGTGAGTTTCTCACTATTTGAGTTATACTGTATTTGTATAAGACAACCCCCCCCCTCAGAGCAAATGATCAGAAAAATACCCCTTGTCTTATATTTCTGCTGGGGCTTCTATGACTGAGCGCCAGCATGACCTTTGGTTGCTCTACCGTAGAAGCCCCAGCTGATGTACCGGACAGCAGCAGAGGTTGTCCGCGTGCATCGTGCAGACATTACCCGCCTGCCCCCACTAGACAGAGTGGCATTTGGGGAGGTATAAGGCATATCTGGGGGGCAGCAGCATATAATGGATGTAAGGCATATTGGGGGTGCAGATGTGCATAATGGGGGGGTTGGCAAATAAAAAGGAAATGCATTTTTCTCAATTATAGTTTTTATTACATATGCAAAAATTGAAAATTGTTTACCTGCAAATTAATATTTACTATTACTATTACTCCTATTCTGGCTTTTTTTTCTAAATTAATATTCAAATTTTGGGGGGTCATCTTATAATCGAGCAAATACGATACCATTTACATGGCCAGCTCAGCCTTTTACTGGAGCAAGTTAATGAGTTAAAACCCAGACTTTTCTAAGAAATATCCTCTTAGTGAGTAGACCACAATGTGTGTTCTATGTTGACTGGAGAATTTGAAAAAACAAAACATACACACACACAGCCCCCCCCACAACTACTGTGATACCCTGGATACATTTTGCCAAGTATAAGCTATATACAGTGATTTTTTTTTTTTTAAACTTTGGATTGGTTTGTTTCAGCTCTTGCTAACTATAATTATAAACCATTAACAATTCTAATTCATCTTTTCCTAGAGCAATTTCTGTTGAATTAAATCAATGTAACATTTCTAATTTGTCACAAGCTGCATTACATGAACGCTAGACCTGCAGAAACGGAAAGCATTAGTCTTCATTTAGCAATTTAGCACTTGTTTGAAAGGGCCAAGGGATTACATTTAAAAACAGAGCAAAATTACCATTATAAATACCCTTGACTACATTGTATACCATGTTAATTTACTCAACCCCATATTAACACCAATGCAATTTAGAGCACATATATCAGATATACCGTATTGGCTCGATTATAGGCCGCACCCTAAAAGTTAGGTGCTTTTTTAAAGAAAAAAAATTGATTCTTAGTGTAATAGATATGCTGCCACTCTGTCCCCCACCCCGAGATATGCTGCCACTCTGTCCCCTAAGATGTGCCCCCCCTTAGACTTACCAGTGCAGACTCGATGTGGTTTAACAATCTCCCTTGCCGGGACTCCCCCCATGCCGGGACTCCCCCCATGCCGGCACTCCCACTGTGGAAAGTGCTGGCAGGGGAGGCTGTCTCAGCGTATCGGAGAGTAGGATGCAGGTCTCCTGCAGCGCTGCAGGGGATCCGTATCCTAACTCTGCTGCCTGCCCGGCACCCGGAACTGCATGTCCCAGGCATCGGACAATACGAATTGCACATTCCTGCGCTAAACCCCGAATATAGGCCACACCCCCACTTTAAAGACTTAAAGTGGGGGAAAAAAGTGCGGCCTATATTCGGGCAAATACGGTATTTATATATATATTATCTGTATCCCTTCTCAACCCTATGGGTGGTAAGTGTCTTCCTCCTCCTGGTAATTTGAGGGTTCTGCACATTATCTTAGCTGCTCCTACCACTGCACTCTTCTGCACAGACTGTGCTGATTATGTCCCTGGAATCTGTTCGAACAACTCTCCCAGATTAGGAGTCACAGCGCAGAGTGCTCCTATGACCACTGGGACTACTTTGGACTTTATTCTCCACATCTTCTCATAGTTGCTTTTTCCTGATGTTGCCGCCACTTGGCACCACTACATCTATCACCAACACTGTCCCCTGGTCCTTGCCTACCACCAGGAAGTTTGGTTGATTGGCCAGTACCTTCTTGTCAGTCTGGATCTGGAAGTCCCAAAGAATCCCAAAGTCTCTACAACCTTCTACCGAATCTCTTATTTGGACTTGGGAGGGTTTAGCCCATACGCTCTGCAGATTTCACTGTACACAATGCCAGTTACTTGGTTGTGCCGTTCAGCGGACGCTGGCCCTGTGAGCATCTTACACCCAGCCACTACGCGTTGGACTTTCTCAGAAGCCTCCCCACATAAACTGCACCTTGGTTCCTGTCTGGTGCGGTAGATATCTGCCTCTATGGTTACTGGTGCTTAGTGCCTGCTCTTGTACTGCCATTATCAGCGCCTCAGAACTGTCCAGCCACTGGTAGGCTTTTCCAATGTCAGCCACTTGTCCGCTATTTGTTGATGGTACATCACATGCAGGGTCTTGGCTTGCCATTGTACTTCCTCTACTTGGCAGACCCCATGTCCTCCTTTGGCCAGCTCACTACACCAGCAGGGCGTATGTATCGATGGCACGGATTTTGTTCTACCCATTGAGCTTCCAGTCCTTGCGATAAGCTGGCTGAGGGGGATCTAGCCTATGCAGAACAGCAACGGGGACAGTGCATCACCTTGGTATATGCCACAATTGATTGTCACTTGTGCTAGGTGTCTTGTGTTGACTTTCAGACTCCCATTGAGTTTGTGAGGAAAGTGGTTAGTGTCCTGTTGACTTTGTTTAACTTCAAGCATTCACAAATGCATGGCACTGAGTCATAGGCTTTCCTATAGTCAATCCAGGCTGTGCTCAGATTGGTCTGCCTAGAGTCTTGGGCAACTGCTCTGTTATGAGAAACCAAACCAATGCTTGGAGCTTATGGTATTGTTCCCAATGCCCTTCTGAGCTGTGCTAATGTACTGGCCCATGTGGTCCTGTAGCTTGGCAACTATGATGCCTGATAGGACTTTCCATGTTGTGTTACTGGCAGTAGTTGGAGGGTGTTTTACCCTTATGATTGTCTTTCATGATCGGCACTGTTCTTCCTAGTGTTAGCCAGTCCAGGTGGGAGCCTGTTGCTAGCAGTTGGTTCATGTGTGCTGCATTGATGTACTGCTGCTAGTTTCTTCAGCGAGTAGGTTTGGACCACGTCTGACTCGCTGTTGGATATCTGCTATTTATGTCTATAGTGTATCTCAGTTAGGTAGCCAGTGCTGTGAGCCTTTTTTTAGCAGTCTCTAAGGCTTCAGATGGAGTTAAGCCCTTCTATTTTCCAAGTAGGCAAGTCTTGTACTTAACCTTCACACCCTTCTGTAGTTCTGACTATGGTAGTAGTAGCTAACAGACATGTACCTGCACAACATGAGGACTTTTCCTATGGTGATCATATGTCATGGGAGGTGCAGTTAACAACAAATATGTTGGTGTAGTGTAGGCCACCACAAACCCAGTCTATAACTACAATTCCTGTGAAGTTCAGCTAGCAATATTACTGCTAATCATTACTGTAGATGCAGTCTACGATTGTGACTAGCAATGCGTGCTCAACATCATGGGAGTTGCAGTCAAGAAATATTAATGTTGTGTAGTGTAGCGCTGTAATGCAAAGCAAACATTTTGAGGCATTATAAAAGACTGTGGTTAGAAGGGAGTAAAACAGGATATAAAGGCTTGGAAGCAAAATAAGACATGGTACATAAGATATGGTACTTCTCCAAGAGTTGCGCTTACATTAGGCACTGAAACTGCTGTTACAACATTTCTCATAAATCATGAGAAATGCATTCCACAGCAGCTGTTGTACTAATTCATGATGATATCAAAGTTAACCATTGGCACTCCAGTTGTTGAGTACTCACATTTCGATAAAGTACCAGACTGGCTGAGAGTGTAGTCTCAACAATTGAAGTATTAAATGGCCCAAGCTGCAATACATGTATGAAATAAACTACTTTGTGTCTGCAGCATGCAAACTGTGTCTCTGCTCAGGCAGGGACTCTGCGCCTGTGAAGGAACAGCTGCAAGAGTTAAGGGAGAAGGCAAGCTAGAGGAAACGGAACTGAGCAGACCAAATCACTCCGACAGCAGGGAGGGGTAGAAAATGAAAAGCTTTTTTGCTGCACTCCCTTGCCTACCAGGTGTTTATTCTGCTCTCTATGTATAGTTAACACACTCTTAACCTCTTTGAATTTCCAGGGGAGTCCAAATACCCCCCCCCATCCGGACACACATTACTGTATATCACAGTACTTAACACTCAGATGATTTTTTTTTTTTTTTTTTTGCAACCGGATTTCACTCTTATGTGTGCCAATTATTGTATTTTCCCAATGACTACTGTCAATGTCAAACTGCTCCCTGTTTGTATGTAGTATGGCATTATTCCCCCAATACTAGCATTAATATGAAATTAAGCCCAAAGCAAAAGGATTGAATCAAATGTGTCATCAATAATCTGTACATGTAATAAAGATACCATTACTTAATGTTTTAGACTCCGCTCTATGTCACAGTCTGTTGTGTTTGCAGGAAACCTCTAAATACCTTGGGTAACATTTTTTTTTCTTTTATTTTCAGTAATTACCAAATTCAAAAAAAACAAGCTCATCTTGAATTGAAAGTAGCACAGTAGAAAACATAACACCGAAATAAATAGGAATGCAGTGGCCATTAATTGGGTTAATGAAGCCAATTAACATGTGCAGAGCTGTTGAAGGAGTAGAACAGAAGCATTGTTTGGAATAATGCTTTGCGTACATCAGATTTTTTAATGAAATTTAGAATGAACCTAACAAAATACGTTTGTGTAAACTCCATCATGTAAATCTCAGAAACTACTACAATTTCTAAAGGGTTAAAAAGGCAACACAAGCTAACAGCATACACAACTCTGATATACACCTATATATGCTTGAATCGTACCTGCATTGTGCTTTGCCAGGTACTTGTCCTTGTACTGTTTTTTCTTCTTGCCAAACCAAGTACAGCTGGCCTGCTGCTCTTGCTTCGTTTTTTCCATTGCTATGCAGGCAACTCGCCTGCAGAACATCAATTAAAGTTAAGTTAGTTTTTTGTGAATTAAAATCAAAGATGGAAATATTAGTTTATGAGAAATAAATCAATCTGAAAATCATTTAAGTATAACATAGTTAAAACTAAGTAAAGAAGGTGAAATCCAATTCAGCAATAAGTTAAAGCCCAGTGTTGTATGAAGTTACCAATCAGTCATGGTCCAGAGACAACACAGTCAATATTGAGAATCTGCTCTACATAGACGAGAAACAGTGAAATAATTCTTATAAAGTATTCTTCTTAAAGCTCTTTGTTAAGCCAGAGTCACATTCCTATTTACAAACCAACAAAAGCTACAACAATGGTTGTAAACTATTCAAGGACTACCAGTTTGAAACCTCCATATTCAAACTATTAATTTTCATGTAGGAACCAAAAAAAAAACAACTTATCTTTCATTACATTTTATCTTTTTTTACAAATATGTTTTCATTAAAATACTGCGCACATTTTTGCTAAGATATTAAGCTAATGTCTGATTTACACAACTAATTAAACACATGCCAGAATAAAGCCATCAAATAGTGAACATCTGATTAGGAAGCAGACCTGGACTAGGATCCAGGGCTGCCCTCCTACTGCAGGACCACAGGGATACTATATGGGCCTGCAAATCCTAATCCTTTATAGATAAACAGTATATTAAAATCTATATTAAAATCTCATACGTTCATTTTTTTTCTTCTTTAATTGTGTGCTTTAAAACACAGATGAAATTGGTTTGCTGCTTATAGTTCAACATGTACACTTCATTAAAAACATTGGACAAGCAACATACCACTCTTGAAGCTCAGGAGAAGGAATGAGGCCAGCAGTACCATTTTTTGCGTTTTCCAGTTTGCCCTGCCACCAGTTATGGTCATCTTTACTAATAATTTGGATGATGTCTCCAACTCTAAATCTGATGCCAGCTTCTTTACATGGAATGAGGTCATCCTTGGCTGGATCATATTCAAACTGTGCTCTTACATATATCTAGAAAACAACACATTATAAACGAGCCATGGCAAATATCAGGAGAACAGACCCCACCTGAAAGCACTGCACATCAGTACAGTGTTGGGGGCCACATCTGAAAATTCATTAAAAAACAAGGTGAATCATATTAGTGGACAAACAGAACGGCAGGGCAAAGCATGCATGAAGGCTGAAGAGAGTTAGCTATGAAGCGGATTTCTGTAACAGTTAGGATTTGCTCCTTATCACAACTATGTTGTCCAGGTATTCCTTGCTCTCCAGTCATATCTGAAACTCAAGGCTTCTGACTTAACACATGAAGTCGGGTCCAGTAGAAAACATGGTTGCAGATTATCTCAGTGAAGAACATAATATGTCAATGGTGCATATAAGATAGTTGATGACCCTGGACAATGCGTATGCCATCTGTTGCACATCTTACCTGCGCTGGAATACTTGGTGGTATGGTGTAGGGAAGCAGGATACAGCGTATATAACAGCATATCTATATCAAAACAATATCTTGTTGTATCTGTAATTTGAAGCCACTTCATTCTGTTGCCTTACAAAATACCACCAAGAAGAGAGCACCTTTACTCGACTGGTAACATATCATGTGTAGTCTCTTGTCGTTTGTGTTAAAGCACAAGCTTTAAGTAAAAAACCCCCCAAAAGCTCAATATAAAAATATAAAGCATTGGCCACTACAAATGCATTGGTAACAGGAGGTCTTTCTTAAACAAGGTGTCTAGAGGTGAGTTTACCATGTCAACCGACAAACCTGTAAACTATAAAGGGCCACAACCATACGTAGCCTCCGCTGCTGAAACGAACAAGCCTGCATAATATCTTAACATGGCAGGATTTCTTCAACATCATTTCACTAATGGAACTATGCTTTTGGAGAAAAAGTAAAGCCCTCCTTGAAGGAAAAAACTCATTGGTGTTGACTACCTACTAAGTTATTGTAAGATCTACAATATTTCCACAATTATATTTTCTATAATACTATAACAACTCACTCAGACTATGCATTAAACACTCCTATGTCGAAGACATGAACGAAACGGTGGGTATGGTAAGATATGAGTAACAAAGATGAAAATCACGAAAGCACAATGTCTGGGTAGTGTTACAGTACTGGCATCTACACATCATATATTTGTACAAGGAAATCTATTCACCTGTCTTCCTTTTGATTGGGTAGTTGATGGAATGTCCTGTAGGATAAATTTGACCCAAAAGAAGAAATGTTTATCTTAATTATAAAAGTCTACTTTCTTCATAACGCGTAAGGTGCATTCTCATTGTATGGAACAAATTACAAAGAAAAAAAAATATAAAAAAACCAAAGCTTTAGATATTTTAGCTGAAGCGAGCAGAAATGTTTAAGCAAATGGGAAAGACATTTAAAGAGTAAAAAGGCATCTTCAACACAAATGCACTGGGGATATACTTATTGTAAAAATGCCCCTTATAAGAAATGTTTGCTTAATACAAGATGCTGACACACGTGACTCCTGTCATGATTACCCAATGAAACTGTGAGCTTATGATTAACCAAAAAAAAAGGCATAGTCAGACATTGTATACCGTATTATGTTATCTCCCTAATAATAATCTCCTACAAAGTATTCAGAAAAAAAATGGTCACCAAATTACTCATTTAAGGAACAAAAGGCTCATCTTTTTTCAAAAGGCTCACTGTCTTCTTATACTAGTAAATAAGCATAAACAGGATGTTAAATAAATTACTGATAAATGTGAGTTTGCTGATTTGGCAAGTGAGCCATTTGTGTTAAAGATGTTCCTGAAATAGGTTTGGTAGGAAGTGATTTGCACAGTTTTAATTGCTTTCAAGTTTAAAACCCATCATTAAAAAGAGGGGTAGAAAGAGCTTACAGTTCACTCTCATGTTATGCAGAATATGTGCAGGCAACAGCAGCAGCGGGCACACCAATTTGTTAACTCAGATAGCGGAAACTACTTTCTTGCTTTTCTTTTTTCAAAATGTCAAGGAAACTCAATGAAAATTTTCACACGCACTTTAGCTATGACAAAAATGTGAGAAAAATATATTCCTTGCAGGAAGAAAATACACCCACTTGTGGTGGAAAAAAACTCAGCTTTTGTTGAAATGGAAAACGTAAAAAGATACTTTAAAATTAACATTGTTGAAATAACTTGGCGATTATAGAAATTTTCCCCCTTTTGGCGTTTCATGTATATGTGCAATTGCTGGTCTTACCGAAACAGAATTGTTAATGCTGCTATGACCATTAGCTGGGGACTGCCTGGATGTAGAGGGGGAATCTCTCTGAAATAAGACACAAGGTTCATTAACACACATCACAAACAAGCATAATTATGACTGCATCAACGAAAAGAAGTTTAAAACCATCAAGTTCTTTTTTTGTACCTATTTTTGTGCATTGAAAGAAAAAAAATGTAACAAGAACCTAAAAAAAAAATTTAAGTCAACGCAACTGCAGTTCAACTAAAAAACAACCAGGGGAGCTCATTGCCTAGATAGGCAGTCGATATTTGCCACTCAGTGTATTTGGAAACAGTCACACAATTATGCTTATATTTAAGCTGCATAGGTTACAAAAAACCAACACACACATCTTTAAGGCATTTTCTTTAAACATTTGTACCTTGTACCTCCTCATATATCAGTCAAATTCTGACAAGTACTTTGGTAAATGCTCTTTAACTCCTTAGCCAAGTTGGATTAGATAAAACTTTGAGTGTTAAAAAAAATTGTGGTCAAAATGTAAAAACAATTTTTTATTAGCATTTCAAAGGGTATTATCCCTGAGATTCCTTTAAATCTGATTTTTTCACCTTCATTAAATTAATTATTTTTTAAGGAAGAAACTTTATTTCATCTCAGTCTAGTTACCCCTCTTACAGATCACACAGTGATCAGGGCAATACATGTTTAAACATTAATATTTTAGAGCTTCTTCATCCAAGGAGAAACCTGACTGCATTTTGGAGTCAGAGGACCCCCCCCCCGTGGCAAAATCCAAAATATGGAAAATAAGCAAGGATAAGTAGAAGGGTTGGCACTTGATGGACTTAGGTCTTTTTGCAGCCTTCATTTTTATGTTACTATGTATGAAAGGGATCTCTGCTGCTAATAGATGCGTCCTACAGTGTCAACTTTGACACAACACTGAGGAGAATTTAAAGCTTATGTTGCCTTTGTTGTGGCACTGGTACTAAACGTACTTTTGTAGATCAGGACCTGCCGACACACGAGTGACTGTGCTGTCAAACGGCATTTTCCACGCAATCTTTGGTGACACTAGCGGTGCATCTCTGATTTAACACCATTATGTACCACCCTTTTTTGCAATATATCTGGTATATAAGTGGCCACAAAAGGAATCGGCAATATAGAAAGACAGAATTTGATGGCTGAAGTATTCTCTTCCTTCTGATCAGGCTCTAAAATTCCTTAATCCTAAACCATGCAATGTTTACATTCTGTTGCTTCATGACTCTCCAGTATGGCAATATCCTTTGTCGTACAAAGGTTACTACAGACTAAATTACTATTCATCCTTAAAAGATCTTACTTAGCTGGATTACACTGGTATTTACAAATTTAAATTGCAACAGTGTGATGTTTGCAGCTACTACTGAACTCGCGCCAGTAGCTGTTCATTAAAACTTTATAAACACTTGGCAACTCTTACACTTTATTGCGAGCATTAACTTAAGTTGATAATTGTATTCTTACACACTGAAATTCCCTGCAAAGTGGGATGCATTGACATTTTTTTCCTGAAAGCTTCAACAATAATGTGAATATACAGACATCTGTTACATACGACACATCTAAAGCACAGCTGGCTACAACAGCTGTAACGTTGGCCTACCAAGAATGATGTGGTTATTTCCTTTCATGACAAATAGAATGTTTTTGGAAAGTATGCTTTCCACTGATATGCTTTTAAACATATTTTAGGTTTTACAGCAGGGCAATTGAGGCCTTGGAAGTTGGTATGGTCATTCGGCAAAGACAATCAAATCCCTTGGAAATCACTATACTTAAGATATTTCTCCATCAGTTTACCGTTATATACTTGACTAAGCTGAAGTGGCCTTATAAATAAGTATTTCAAAAGTCCCCAACAGAGCACAATTTTACAATAAAACCACAAATACATATTCTTAGAAATAAGACCCGATTTTATCTCGACTCTGTGCATGTAACTTCATGCAGTCATACCGAGGTAAGTGGGTGAGACTGACACACACTGTTCCGTTATCTTTGTTGTAAAATTGGTGTGCAGGGTCTACTAGCAAAGGCAGAAACAATCTCCCAAAAAGCAAGTAACAGTCAGCCATCAGCGCGTCCAGAACAAAAGGTAGAGCAAGAACTATACATAGAAAGTTGTATTACCTCACAGGATGAAGACTGTGTGCGGTAACTTGGCACAATCTTAAAAGTGATGCTGCCCCTCATTTCTCTCTGGAAGTAGAAAGATATGTTGAATATACATTTTGTAAAGTAAAAAAACAAACAAAAAAAAAAGGGTAAGTTAATGGTTAACGTGGAGAGTTACTAATTTGCATATTCATATATTTTCTAAAAAGATCAAAAGGTCTAATTAATTATAAAAAGAAAGCTCATGGTAATCAGCACCACCCCATTGAAACTCCCTTTCAAGCTGTTACCTAGCCTGTTGGGGGAAACGCGTGTGTGTGTGTGTGTGTGGGGGGGGAATTAGGATTGGGGTCAAGTAGAATAGAAAACACACTTATTGTTCAATATACAACAACATTTTATAACAGAATTTTATAACATGAAAGGCACAGTGGAGGAAGCATGACATTTTAATGCAAGTAAGTGCAAAACATATGTAAATATGTAAAGTAACTTGCAGTTTTGATTCTTATTGGAATTTTTTTATTTTTTATTAGTGTTAAGTATTTTAAGTGTATGAATAAACACCAGAATTACATATTATTGCGTATTTACCTTTGGGATTAATGGGAAGTATCCCAGATTCCAGGCATTTTATTATTTAAATATGCCTAAAAGGTATATACAGTGCTTGTGGTGTTTTTATATATAAAATTACACACAGATGTTGATAAAGAAAAAAATGTGATGAGTACCTGCCACTGCGATGAGTTTAATAATGACAGATTCTGCAGTGAATGTGTGATCCCAAAACATTTTTAAGGTTTAAGATAACCCAATTACCACAACCTGGTGTGTTGATCTAAAGTGTTATTTTACAAAATGTGTAAACTATTATAGTCATGAAGTTAATGTATTTAAAAAAAAAATTAAAAAAAAAATAAAAAAAAAACCCACACCAAAATAAAAAAAAACAAGACGCAAAAACAAAAAGATCGTGGATCATAAAACAAGATAATTACAGCAACTGACCAGCATCTTTTGGAGCTGTTCCACTGTCTGGTTTGCTACACTGATTCCATTTATTTCTCGGATTTCATCCCCCACGTGGAGTGTTCCTGCACAGTAAAAACAATAAAAGAAAATGAACCAGACTATTGCCAGTATTTATTACTCTAACACTTTAGTCAATCATCCAATATTTGTTCCTTCTACTACTCACAATGTGAGGGACAAATAGGAATTAGTAACAACATTTTCGATGCAGCGGCAAATGCGTTTAACAAGGAATGCATGTTAGAGTAAGTGCTTTGGCATTCATCCATTACCTGCATGGAAAAAATACTACCCCCTACAAGCGACAAACCCCAAGAGAAATGCATTCTAAAGATGCCCCCACCACCCCAGTGAGCCCATCCTTGCATGTGTGTGTTTCCCCAGGATACACATATGTATGTCGTCTAATATGACAGTTCATGCATCCTGTGAGAACACGATGGTCATTTTGCATGGAAGGGACAAATCCCTAGCAGTGGTGGAAGTAGATGCACTGGGAGCCGCAAGGAAGCCTGCTACCAGGAACAGCGGAGGGAGAGCTGTGAGATGGGGAGGGAAAGAGGATGAGACAAGGCAGTGAGCAACTATGAGTAAATTTATGTTATTAGAAAGTGTGCGCAAGTTTGTAGAGTGAACATATACCGTATGATGGTAATGTCTGTAGATGGGTATGTATATTGTTTGCACAAGTGTGTGTGCCCACAATGGGCCTAGGGTTAGTGTTATCTGGAAGAGGGGAAGAAGGTGTGCATGGATGTTAGACAAGGGCGTAAGTAGAAACCACCGGGCCCCCTAACTTCAACAGCTAGTCTGTGCCATCACTGCCCCTACACAACTGATCTGTGTACACACAAGTACACACACACTCGCACCCTCCCACAAGTACATATTCATATATATATATACACACATACATAAATATACACATGTATATATACACACACACATACATACATACATACATACATTCACACAAACGTATATCCCGCCACCGCTTACCTGCAGCTTTCCCTCTGGCTACTCACGCACACTGCGCGGGCAGCCTCGGTTTCACCATGGGGTCATGTGACCTCCGGTACATTCCTGTATCCTCATGCCATTTCAAAAGAGTTTAGAAAGGACCCTTCCGACCTAGATTGGTGGAGTCCAGGTCAGAAGAGCCCTTTTTAACCTTTTTTTTTTTTTTACCGGTACAAGGAGATGGGAAGAAGGGGTCACAGGGAACCCTGTAGTTACACCTGTGTATACAAAACATTGGTTTCCCTTTTGAAGACAATCTTCAACATAATATACGTCTTTTGTAATATTTATTCAAAATAAATAAAATGAAACTGACTCAAATATTTTGAACAATGAAAATGTGCATATTCTGCACCTAATTCTAACATCAGTTAACTGAGTGGATAATCTTTGCTTCTATGCACTTGGTGATGCCTTGGGGTGGTCGTCTGTTTTGACGATTGGAACACCTTCCTTCAAGCTGAGCCAAGGGATCTCAACATTGTTGCTATTTATCATCGTCCTCATCACTGTCCTCCTTATCACGGTCATCTTCATCCTCATCTTTCTGTTGGCCATAGCCTTCCATGACCTGTTGAATTTTGTCTCTGTGTTTGTAAAAACAGTGACGCAGAAGGCAGCAGCAGCCTTCCCGCACCTATATCACAGTATATTGCCAGGTTATAGGAAGTGGCATAGCAAAACCATTTGATGACAGGAAAATTAAAAAGAACAAGTGCAGATGCACAGGAGACATTGTCTTCCGTCAAGCTGAGTGCTAGTCCGAGGTTATAGCCAGTACCTCAGCCTTTATACCATCAATGGGCAGTGATGTCACACTGATTGCACTGATTGGGGTCTCAAGAGGGCGCACAGGAACTATTAAAGAGAGTCTCATGCAAAAAAAGAAATTAGAGCTCTGTATGTGGTAAAGTGCTTTAACAGTAAAGAAAATGCTTCTTTAGTTTATTATAGTTCAATAAACTCTCAGCTTGTGCACCACTGTTTTCAAATAGTTCCTGGGGCTCTTAATTTGATTTAGATCCGATCTTTCACTTGGCTACTGACTGTCTTTTTTTTAAATTTTGCGCCATCCATTCTGCCTTCAATAGTTATAAATTGCCCAGGCCCTGGTGTCATGGACAGGACTACCGGCATGTAAAAAGGGTTAAACGTCTCACCTCATCTTTTGCTATATGCAAGAGCAAGTTTACCTAGTTATCTTTTCTAGCCAATTTTCCAATTTCACTTATTCTGAAACCACTCGACCCTTGTGCGAACAATTGCCCCTTGCCCCCCCAACCTCAACAGCTGGTCTGTGCCATCATTGCCCCCACACAACTGGTCTGTGTCTTCTTTGCCCCTTGCCCCCCTTCCAACATACACAATATGTAAACACACTTACACAAATTACACACACTTACTCATACTAACACTCCATCTCACCCCACTTTCACAATTACACAGACACAAGTCCACATCAGTCATCGCACACACACGCATGCTCTCACACATGCGTGATGTCACGTGACCTTGATAAGCTCCCTGTGTCCCCGTGCCGGTTCAAAATAGTTCAGAAAGGGCCCTTCTAACCTGGATCGGTGCAGTGATGAGGCGGGTGCATGGCATTCAGGTCCTCGCGTTAGAGAGATAACTTACACACAGTACACACCTTCACAAGGTAAGATTGGAGGGAGGGGGAGAAGTATGTGTGTGTTTGCTAATCCATAAAATGATTACGTTTATAAGCACTAACATATTAGGGTACACAGCATATGAGAGAGTCTAGGTATGCCCCCATAAATACTAGCATGAATATGGTTTAATATGAAACCTTGAAATAATTAAATCATTGGCAGGTACACTATAACAGTCTTTATGGTGTCAACCCTTGTCATGAAGGGGTGAACTGTTGTACAGTTCAAAGTGGTGCCGCACTGAATAAAGGTGTGTTTTTGTTGTTTTGTCCCAATTAACATCCTTTAACTGCAGACCAGAGAATAATATATGAAAAACATTAGATGGGAAGACAAAAAAGGCTGGCTCCTAAATCCAATCCAAATTTGTCTACCACTGACCTAAGGGATAGAAGAAAATGTACCCAATACGATTCCAGGGGATGCCGTTCTTGTTACTAAAATTACATTTCTAGAACTATATAAAAGAACTTGGCAGTGTTTTTTGTACACATCAAAAAAAAAACCCTCACTATAACAAAACATTCAAACAGATGCTATGTGAGAGCCAAGTGAGTTTTTCAACAACACTTCAGTTTTAACAACTTCAGAGTGTTGACAAGACTGAGATTGCAAATTAAACACAGTCTAATTAATGGAAAAAAAAAGCCTTGTGCGGGTAGAGTAAACTCAGCCACCGGAGCATATGGGAAATGTGAATAAAATAGGCAAAGGATGAATGACTGCAAATGTATATTTAACATTGGTTTTCTCTTTAGTGCAAGCTAATAAGATTTGGGGACCCCATGACATAACCTGATGCATTTAGTGTACAACGTAGTCTAGCAGCTTTGTACCTTAGAAGGGGGTAGTTGTACCAAATTTAGACACGCTTTGACATTGAATGGCTACTAACATTAAGTGAATTTTCATGCGCCTTGCATCACCTATACAAGTATCAGTACACAAGGTACCCAAGGTCTCTCAGAATCAACCACTGGTTTCTAGTTTGTGATCTCAATTTTGAGTATGTTCAGCATACTCCCCAAATTACTAGACTTTCCTGAAGGCACCAGCTTATTACTAGGACACAGGTACTACACAGGGAAAAACCGTGCTTAAAATTAACCACTCTACGATCAACATACCAACATGCAGGTGAACAGGACGCCCGGTCGGTCGAAACTCTGAACGAGCGAAACGCGTAGCGTACCAAACTGTAGCAATATTTATTTTATTTTCGTGAATTTTATTTATTGTTTTTATTTATTTTACGATCGATACCGAAATAAACGGAAGATTTTATACTGATAACACTGTCCTCTCTCTTCTATTGAGTGGTTCAGGGCATATATTCTGAGGAGCTTTCACAACCTTCTCCTTTGTGAGTGCATTTAACACCTGGGGAGGGGATACTCCTCTGGACTGTATTGCACTATTGGTTTTGTTTATCTCTTTTTTTTCCCCAAGATAATTTACCACAAGATTGATTGAGCCTGGAATGTACACAACAGGTTCTGTTTGATTTTGCACTGAGCGCACTTTACCACTTTTGAAAGTTTGCTGTGTATTGTTTTATTGTATGTGGAAGAGGGAATCACATTGACAAGGTGCAGCTGGTGCTGTAGGTAGGTGCAGTAACATTGTGTATTATATATACCTGGTAACTTGCAGGCTCCAACTAACCCTGTCCTCCCTTTTTTTTTTGGGGGGGGGGGAGTACTTTCAAAATAGGTGGAGTTACCCACACATAATGATGTAACAATGTAATTTTTGAGGTCATAACTGTCATTGATTATGTAGTTAGTGATGTCATGACTGGTGTAATTGGCAAATGCAGATGAGGAAGCCAACTTAATTACAAAGAACTTTATCTTGTATTTCTCAGCCTAAGTAAGAAGTTATGTTTTACATTAAGGAAAGTTTTTTTGCCATTGTATATTTAGAGAAAGTTAAGCCATAATATGGAAACTCGCACTAGATGTTCTGTCCATACATGAGGACAAAGTGACTATAGATATGTCCTCTTCTCTTCAAGTGTTATTTCAAATGTTCTGTCTGCAGTTCTTGTGAAATCCACCGAGAATGACCTTGTTCTAAATTGCTACGGAAAATGACTGAAATTTGAAAGCAAGGAGCTGAAAGCTAGTTTTTTTTGTGCGTTTATTAGCATGCAGGGGATTATCACTGTGGAAACCGAATCAGTTACAAAAAAATAAAAGGCAAGGAGATAATAGCTACAGTTTGTTGTGGCAAAACCACATTTATATGATGTAATTGTGTGAGCCTAACAGGCACTTTTTTAACAGAACAGTAAACTATGTTGTGCCTGAATGCTGGCATCTGAACAGTAAATGGTGACCCCAAGACTCCTTAACTATTAACCCTTTAACAGTCCCTTACAATGATTCTTTTGCAGTGACTTACTAAAGCTAGCAATCAAAATTGTTCTAATAATGGACCGAACACAACTAACTTCAATGTCAGTATCGAAGGACCATAAAAAGAACATTACTACATCTTGTGTGTTAATCAAGTGCTTAAAACAACATCTTTGACTCACAAAAAAAGGTCTGACTTACTCAGCACCTCACATTCACATTAAGTAGAAGTCCCGCTTTTGTATAGTTTTTTTTTATTCTTTTATCATCTTCACCCAAAAAAAGGCAAATTATTCCCAGGGTCTTGGTTACCAAATGCTGAATCGTACAAAGGCTTCCCCATGGTCCCAAACTAAGTCAAAAGGGATCCAGCTTTGTAGCCAAAATCTGTATGAACTTCACATTGTAAGTTACCTGGATCAGCTGATCCTTTTACCCCCAGATTTTAGTAGACACTAGACTAGAAACATAAAACTGAAATGCACCAAACAAGAATACGATAACCATATTTATTGGGACTCTGCAAAAAATCACATGCAATAGAAAGTTTTGAAATTTACCTTGCCGGTGAATCATTCCACCATGCATGATTCTTGCAACAATACAATGATTTAGCTCATTCATTTTTAGTGTTATACCCTGTGGAAAAGACAACACATTGGGGTTAGACAGAGTACGGACAGAATTTCCATCACATATAACATGCGTTATATATATATATATTTTTTTTTTTTTTTTTTTAACATTCGCACACATTTAATCAAAAAACCTGGGTTTTGGGCAAGCAATATTTTACAATAAATAAACATTATCGAAGTCTTTTTAGTGGCAGCACCACACGTCAGTTACTTAGACATGTATGTCTGGAACCTGTTTAAATACAATTTAATTTGCATAGGTAAAAGGCATGTACTTACCATTGGTTCATCTGTATTTTTCTGGAACTGAACTAAGCGGACTCTAGTAACGTTCTCCATATCCATATCCCCGTTTGCACTTTCCGGAGAATCACCGTTTAAGTAGGGAGAGGTGGGGGGTGGCGTAACTCTTAACGCGTCGTCACTGTAAACTTCATGGGCTACCACATCATGAGTTTGTAGTAAGGCCTGTAACGGTTAGATACTTAGTTTGGGATCTGTATTAAATGTATTAACTGTACCTCAAACATCCTTCACTATAAAAACATGTACATCAGCAGCTTCAATTTTTTTGCAACCGATCAACAAACTTACCTGTAAAATAGCACAGGCCACTTTCTATTTGTGTCCCACTTTATATCTAAGTGGCAATTTCCTAAGCGCCACCGAATAGGAGTTAAAATGGATTTGTTGGGGGTTTGTATCATTTAATTTACACAACATGCTAAGTATTTTTTATTGTGAAACAATTGAGAAATATGACAAAAAGTCAAAAACGTGTCCATAACTGTTCACCTCCCCTTCCCCCATAGTCAATATTTTGTAGAGCCACATTTTGGGGCAATCACAGCTGCAAGTCTCTTGGGGTATGTCTCTATCTAGGCACTGGGATTTTTGACCATTCTTCAAGGCAAAACTGGGTAAGCTCCTTCAAGTTGCCGCTGGTGTACAGCAATCTAAGTCATACCACAGAATCTCGTTTGGATTGAGGTCTGGGCTTTGACAAGGTCATTCCAAGACATTTCCCCTTCAACCACTCGAGTTTTGCTTAGCAGTATGCTTAGGGTATTGTCCTGCTGGAAGGTGAACCTCCGTCCCAGTCTCAAATCCCTAGAAGACTGAAACAGGTTTCTCAAGAATTTCCCTGTGTTTAGCGTCATCCATCATTCCTTCAATCCTGGCCAGTTTCCCAGTCCTTACCGATGAAAAACATCCCCACAGCATGATACTGCCACCACCTTGTTCTTATAGGGATGAGAGGTGTTGAGTTTAAGCCAGACCTAGCATTTCAAATAATGGACAAAAAGCTCAATTTTAGTCTCATCTGACAAGAGTACCCTCTTCCATATGTTTGGGCAGTAGCCTTTTGGCGAACAGCAAATGTTTGCTTATTTTTACGCAATGGCTGTTTTCTGGCCACTATTCCATAGAGCCCAGCTCTGTGGAGTATTAAAGTGGTCCTATGGACAGATAAACCAATGTCTGCTGTGGAGCTTTGCAGCTCCTTCAGAATTATCTTTGGTCTCTTTGTTGCCTCTCTGATTTATGCCCTCCTTGCCTGGTTTGTGAGTTTTGGTGGGCGGTCCTCTCTTGGCAGGTTGTTGTTATGGTGCCATATTCTTACAATTTTTTTTTTTTTTTTTATAATGGATTTAATGGTGCTCTCTAGAATGTTCAACGTTTCATATATATATATATATATATATATATATATATATATATATATATATATATATATATATATATATATATATATATATATATATATATATATTTATACAACCTTGACCTGTACTTCTTCAGAACTTTGTCTCTGACCTGTTTGGGGAGCTCCTTGGTCTTCATGGTATCGCTTGCTTGTGCCTCACTCTCAGTTGTGTTGCAGACTCTGGGGCCTTTCAGAACATATACATATACTGAGATCATGTGACACTTAGAAGGTGGACTTCTGAAGATAATTGGTTGATCCTAGATCCTAGATCCTATTTAGAGTCTTCATAGCAACGGGGGTACATGCACCACTTTTCCAATTTTTTTAGAATTATTTTATAGTTACTTTCTTCATTTCACTTTACCAATAGGGACTATTTTGTGTATGTCAATTACATGAAATCAGTTTTAATTCCAGGTTCCAATGCAATATAATAAGAAAAATGTTAAGGGTGTGAATACCTCTGCCAGCCACTGTATACATCAGTTAAGTTGATGTAATTTTTTCATTGGGTACCCTGGTTTTATTAGGGGTTAATTCTACATACAAAAACAGAAGAATTGTGCCTCCTTTTCTTTCCACTCGATACCCCTTCCTTACAACTACATGATGGCAGGTGTAATCAAGGTAGATACTGTATAATATATTAGTTTTAGAAACTAACGACTATGAAGACTGGTTTTAAGACATATCACCCTATAGCAAGGAAAAAAGTCAATGAAAATTGAAAATACAGGATTTGGTATCCTGAATTACTATGAAAGTAAATGACACATGATTCAAGACAGGGTGAGTGTTTATTTTGGGAGAAACCAGAATACTTGTTACAGAAAAGATGCAAACTTGCATCATTGCAGATAATAAGCAGGCTTTTTAGTGTTTTTGTTTTGTCCTATTCAGAATGTATAAAGCCGATTAACAAATGATGGCTTATAGGACGTCGACTTCAATGTGTATTTTATTTCTTCAGAATTCTCTCGGCCATGTTTCTCATTCATTTATTAAGAAACAGTAGCTGCAGTAAGATGTGCCTGCTCAGTGTATTCCATATAAAGAACTAGTAGTTTTGCAAGAAGGTAGATAAGGGAATAACTTTGGGCTATAAAACGCAATGTGAGAAGTGACCATTAAAAATGCATTTACAAAACTAATTTTAAATATATCTGTCCCATGATAGCAATATAATGCTGGATATAAAATTCAAGTACTGCCATGTTCCTACAGTGTAAACGCTGCTTAGAAAATATATAAAAATCATTATGATTAGCCGGGATTCAATACTAAAAATAAAGGTGGGGTAAAAAAAAGTTAAATAGATAATTCCCTTAGTGGGGCATTCCAGTACCACGTATGGAGCACCAACAGCGAATGCCTGTTACATGTGTGTGAACCAGTGTTGGAGCTGGCTGGTGGTGACTACACTTCACACGTACCAGTGAAAGACCTGGGATAAGGAGGTGGCCCTGGCACTTTAAGACCTCCGGCTGCCCAATGACATAAGTGTGGCCTACGGCTAAGTATGACAGTCTGTACATTAGGTTTTTATGCTCACGGACCATGGGGCTGGGCACATGCAGCCACCTGGAGCGGCAGATCAGGTGAGTACTGGGTGCTGTCGGCCAATCGAGATCTGGCACGTATACTGGCAAGCAGATTCTGCTGTAGCAAGCCAAGCAGTTGGGAGGAAGAGAATAAGGCAAATGGAAGGAGAAGTGTTAATTAAGGAAGCAACCTGTCCTCTCTGTGCCTAGAGGTCTACTTGAATGTTTTACCTTCATGCTTAGTATTTCTAATAGAAACCTTATTTTGTGTAGGAAAAGGGTAACTTTACAAGTCCATTTTATTTTGCTTATTAAACAAACACTATATTACATGACAGTTCCTTTTTAGCATAATTTACTAAAACTAACTATAGCTTGTATTGTGAGGCGTCAATCAGTTTAACTGTTTTTAAAACTTCAGCTGATGGAGGTCAATTCTCCACTTACATTGAATTCCATTGTCCCTTTCTCTAATTTGCAAGCAGTTGTCACTTAATATTTTGCCAGGTAGGTACCTCTTTGGATTTCAGGATTAGAGTTAGATTTTTTTGTACCATGTATAGTTTTAGGGCTACTAGGGTATGTGTCAACAGATAAGACTTACTGTTGGATAGCCTGGGACAATCTACATGTAGCAAGGCAAAGCAAGGGGAAAGCTCTAGTTTTACTTTAAGAATACTTCAAAGGCCAGTTTTTTTTATTTTTTGACAATTCCATCAAATGTGCATAAAGTCTCTTGTCTCACGATTGCATCTCCAACATACAGATGACGTGGAGCTAGACATTTTTGATGACTGTGTTGGTACTAATTACCACCTGTTTATTACTTTATAACAGATTTCTACTACATTTAGACAATCTACAGATAACATGAGAGATAATAGCATGCTGTACTGGAACAGTCCATTCCTCATTTGTAGTTCCGCTCCCCATTTGCCGATTAACTTCAGATCAGGTGCTTTTTCTATATAAATTCATAAAGTCATATTCTTCGTTGGTTATACATTTTGCTATATTTTAATGTCATTGAAAATTTTAATTTATATGTTTCATATAAAAACTTTGACTTTTAAGTACCGGTATGTGAAAATTAGTTTATTAGCCAGTCTAAAATTAATTTGTATTTGTGTAAATTATTTTTTCCTATGTCCAGTTGATATATTCTGTAATATTTTTTACCATTTTCCCTCAACTCTTTCAGCCACATTGTTTGTCAAATACTTTAGTAGTAGAAAAGTTTCTCTTCTAGGTTAGTTTTATATATTGACAGACTTTCAAGATATTAATAAACTTATTTCATTTTTTTTCTTTAGGTATTATAAGCCAAAACAAATCTCTCCCCCCTCCCTTGGGATTTATTTAGCGCATCAAATTACAAAATGTAGAATTTGGGACTGATGAAGACACCCTGTCCCCTGTTGAGTTGATTTGCAATCATAAGCAACTTACAAAAAAAAGGCCATGTATTAATGTTTTCTAAAGTTACCAAACGGGGAAAAAAAAGTTATACAAAAAAAGAACAGATGTATTACAAAAGTAATATTACTTATTTCCCATCAGACTTTTTTTTTATTTTTTTTTTAAATTAATTAATTACCCGGACTAAAAATTGAAAAAACCCATTAGTCTAATTGCTTCCATAAATCAATCAGCTTTCCTTCCCATACAAAACCGCAGTTTCCGTTGCCAATATCTATTACTACAGGGAGTTTCCTTCTGGTTAGCTTATCTTCAAATAAACAGACACAAAGATTTTACACACTCGCTCATTAACATATGGCTTGTTCTGTATTAGATATTTAGACTTTAAAAACACCAATTTGATCATGTAAACACAACTAAACATTGTGTTAGAAAGCAAACTTATCCTTTTAAGTTAAGAGACTGCATCCAACCAGTTAACCATTTTCCAAAATATCAATGAATATCTAGCCAAACACTAGGAGTCAGACCCCTTTTTCTTCATAAAATCTCAAACTGGCATTTATTTGGCGGATATATAATACATCACTGTGTAACACAGACGTAAAAAAGGTTCAGGAAAAGTAATGATTCCATTACATGGGTGTCTGTTCACCAGTTTTACAGCCTCTTAGTGCTTCCATTCCCCAGCAATGAGGTCATATGTACTTAACGGCATTCGTTGGATACAGGATGCAGAATCAATAGAAACTGTAGTCTGCATGGTGCATTTTGTGTTCCTTGTTCTGAAGACCTGGGAGTGGTTAGACTTTTTCCTCTTTTTTTCGGAAATAAAAACCCTTAACAATTCCCTTATCTAAGATCAAGACCCAGAGCTGGATGTGTTTGCAAACCACTATTTTCCTTGATTAAGCAAATACACCCAGCAGCTGGACTGGAAACCACTGAGCATAACGTTGTACCAATACGTGCAAGATAATATACCATAAACTAAAGAAAAACATAGCTATTAAAAGGGACAAATATTAATATGTCCTTATTAAGCCGTCGTCACAATGTGCAAACAATGGCAAAAACATTTTGATACTATACACAACAGAAGATGTAGAAATGTGCTACATGGTACCCAAATAGCTCACTGATCATAAAAGCATGATCAGAGTTATAGCTCCATGACAACTGGGTAGTACACAGAGACACACATCTATCGAGATACTTAAAAAGGTGTTGGATTTTGCGGAACAGAATGTTAACATATGTGGTTACATGAATAACCCGAGTGTTTAATTTTGTTCTTTTGTCTCTTTTTTTTTCTAGTGAAATAAGGAGAAATAAGGTTTGTGGTTGTACTTTCCAAGTGCCCTGGGCCTAGGCAGCCAATGAAGGTGCCCCGTAGGCTGTGCGGCTCTGGATAGAAGAGGTAATGCTCCGAAACGTCATATTATATTTGAGTACAATGTAGGGGCTATATAGGGTACGTACACCACGGTGAAACATTTCTATACATGGGGTGATCTTGCCGCTCCAAGGCACTGTTACAGGAAACTACAAACAAACTGGTAAGGTAGCGACATGCTTGTGAGTGTTGTAGCAACTGGAAACTAATGGAGATAAATAATCTTACATGCAATTCTACCACAAATGCTGCTGTTTTAGAGGCGTAAAGGAAATGAAGACGTTTGCACGGTATACCCTTATCATGACAGTTTTGCAAATCATAAAAAAAAAAAAAATAAAAAAAAGACCCTAGTCTCTTCTCTCCAGGATAATTACCTTGTTTTATTTATATAAAACTCCAACAATTTTCGCAGCACTTCTTACAACATACGTTCAAATGGTATGACAAAACTACAATAAACACACTAAGACATAATGGATATATTGGGTAAAAAGGGCCTCACAAGCTTACAATGTCTCTACTCCTATCACAGAGGAAGGACTGTGGTCAGTAATAGGTTAATTGGTAAAAAGTGAAGGCGCCAGTTGGAAACACATGTAAAGCCTGATGCAAAGACTGACCTATGTGAAGCACAAATAATCCTCTTCACGTAACCTGCGTTTATAGCTTTAAATAACCATAAATATTTGTAACCAGTCTTCATGAAGAATTTAAAAAAACAAAAAAAAAAAAAAACAATTACAAGTCGTGCTATACTTACAAGTCATCTATGCATGTAATGTTATGCATACATAATAGTGTGGAGTGAACTCTCGTGAAGTTAAAAACAGCCCCAGGACTCCATGACAGAGTACCATTTATGATCCAATCTGACAAACATTAATCCAATACGAATAAAGTATCTGGGCAAAGGCTTTTATAAATATACAGTAAATGTAGAAAGAATTGAAACGTTCCAAAATATTTCACGCATTCAGTACCAGAAACACATCACAAACTATTTTGTAGCTTTCACTGGTACATTTGTAACAGTTTACGTTAAGTAAATAATACAGAAAAAGTTATCTAAATTTAACTCGTGCAACGTAAAAGTGCAGATGTAAATTGTAAATAGGTACATTTATTAACCCCTTCAGGGCCGTTTTTTAAATAATCAAAATAAGGGAGCAAAACGTTTGTCATTTTTACCATATGTTTGTTAAACTTTGATTCCCCTTTTCCATATTTGATGAACCCACACCAATTATACATCTTTGTTTAGGAGAAGTAAGTGCTTCCTTTAAAACCATATTAATACAAATACAGTGATAATTTTTTTTTTTACTTTTATAGTGGAAGGACTAAGGGGCATATTTTTAGATTTTTTCCCCCTTTTTATTTTATCACTTTCCATTTTGTTTGTTTTCTCCCCACTTTTTCTTTGATGCCCGTGGCACGGCAACTAAGTCAGGATGTACCGGCACCTCCTAATGGGCGCATTTTAAGGATGTACTGGTATGTCCTAAGCAGACTGAAATGACTAAAGTAAAAATCCCCGCTGTACAGTGCCGTGGAGTATAACTGCACTACATAAATCAATAAATAATAAAAGTAGTGCTTTCTTACCATGAAATGAGGTTGCGTTAGAATACGTTTTAGTTCCTTTGCATCATTGTTTTCTGTGTAACATGATATTTCTTCCAAAACCTACAATGGCAAAAGGTACAAAGGTCACTAGGAGTTACTTATTATCTACAAAGAGATTATGCTTGTGCTGGATAACCAAGGATTAAGCAGTCACTAAATTCAGAGAGGATGTTTTGTTGCAATAAATATCGATGAAGAGCACAAACTGAAAGGACTGCCATGTACACAGCCATTCCTTCCATATGGAAAGCGTTCATTTGGGGCTGCCGTAAACAGTACTCAGGAAGTAGAAGGCAGCAGTGCACTGGTAGTAATCATTTACTCATGAATGGAAGGGAGGGCCAAATCTACATTTATCAAAGGTGTACTTAGTGTAGGAGTACAATACTATCATTCAGCCACATGGTCTGTAACATGAACCGCACTAGGCTTGCCGTGTACACACTTTTAAAAGAACAGACTGTTGTGATGCAACTATGAAAGATCTAATGCTTGAATACAGAAAAAAAGACTCAGAGGTCTAAGCAATGTTCTACCTAAGAACAACAATCAGCATCATATAGTTTCTGAAGAACTACCAAATGTTAACATTTTTAATGGTTTGATCAAGTATACTTCTCATATACTGGTATCTTAGTGAAGCTTCTATCATATGGTGTGTTAATTAAACTTTAGACTAGCATGAGTATGAGGTCAGCGGAGGATGGAAACTCTATCCTGCTCATCTCCCACTGGATGTACGTTTTTCCAAACGAGAACACTAACACACAGACATACACACTTCCTGTTTTAATCTATACACGTTTGCGACTATCCATGCGGGTTAAAATATGCAAGATATTTCTACAACAAATCTTTCTGTATGCAGTTATTGTAATGTATGTGTAAATGTTTAAACCACTGCATATATTATATTTGCATGGTTAAAAAACTGTGGTTGGAATGGTCGCACAGAATATTATTATTGTTCCATTATATTTAATGTATATGTTGACCTAGCACAACCTTCAGTAAATTATTTATCTGCACTCAATCCAAAACATATGTTGTTGTGCTACAAATTGCTCACTTACTTGGAATAAATAACTAATGAAAGCAATCCAATCAACAAACCGTAACACTGCAATGCATACCAGTCATCTGAGCATAACTAACCTGAGTATTTACACGAAAGCTGAACATTTCAACTTATATGCAACTTTTTTTTTAAACATACATACATTTACTGCGAATAATGACCAAACACACTTACATATATAGTACTATCCTGATGTTTTAGGCAGGTATGAAAAAAATACTGTAAGACATGCTAATTTATCTTTTAACAAAATGCGTGAACAGAAATCTAAATCACATCAATATTTGGTGTGACCAGCCTTTGCCTTCAAAACAGCATCAATTCTTCTAGGTTCACTTGCACTCAGTTGCTTTACTCTCTTCATGATGACTTTGGCTGTATGTTTAGGCCCCCAGACGTGCAAAGAATCTCCACCGTGCTTCACTCACCAGCCCTTTGGAGAACAAACTGCCTTCCACTACAGCTAACTCATCAGCCCAGAGCAGTTGTCCGTTTTTCTACATCCTGGTTTGTGGTTTGGCATCCTGTGTTTGGTCACCCCTGATTAGACTTCTCCCATCAGTAGATTGGTGTGCCAGGGTCCTACTGTTTTCTGCCTATGCATAGCTGCTCTGTTTTCTTGGCCGACAACTACGTCTACGGGCCTCAACATTGCCTGTTGCTTTGTGCTTTTGCAAAATAGCCTGCACAGAACATATGGAAACATTGAAATTGCTGCCTAAGAGAGACCTTGATGCAGTATAACTGCCTTGTGTCTTGTTGCTGTGCTCATTCTTGCCAAGGTGCATGACTTTTGACACTAACAAGGTGAGGTTGCTGAAGACATTTTAAATGAGTTTGGCTGTTCCTCAGGCAGTTTTATTCCTCCTACACAGCTGTTTATATTTCAGTTACTGTTTGTGTATCAACCTACATATTAAACAGATTACCAGTAGCACCTTACTTTGCGCGAGTTTAACTTGTTGCTGTATTGAATACAAAGGGTGGTCACACCAAATATTGATTTGATTTACATTTTCCCATGTTCTTTCAATTTGCATTGTGTTAAATGATAAAAACCAACTATTAACATGTCTATTTTTGAAATTATTCTTACTTTGTAGCATTTTTTTTTCATACCTACCTAAAACTTTTGTACAGTACTGTTTTCCTTTACACACACACATTCACAATAAACATGTTTTAAAAAAATGTTTCATATAAAAGAGATCATCCCATAATGAAGGATGAACAGCTAATGGGATGTTAGTCCAATAATAAGAAAAAAAGTATTCCATACAGCAATACTTTTTTTCTTTTTAACATCTACACTACCGGACTAAGAAAGCTTTGTCAAGCTATAGGCTACAGTGCAAAACTATCACCTCCAACACCTTTCTAGAAACATGTGATTATTTTTAGCCTAGGCAGAGTATGTCCGATTACAGCTGAATAATAGAGCCATTCATTACGGATGATCTATTTTATATGCAACATTTCAGCTTACAACATGACAGTAGCTCTTCAATGTTAATAAGAGTTTCCATTTTCGCTCTCCCATTTCGTCAATTCTGAGTATTTACATTTCCAAAAGACCAAAGTCAAGCTCTGATTTACTGATTGGAAACAAAGACATGAAGAGAATTAAATAAAGGGAACAAAGCAAAAAAGCTAATTACCTCTTTGGCTCTCTGTACAGCATCACTAGGAGGATTCCTGATTTGCGGTGAAGACTTCGTATTAATTTTGTCATAAAGCTGAAAATCAAATGACAAGAATAATGTAATCAAGAACAGCTCTCAGATTAGACTAGCAGCATTAGTATTTAGCTGGCATGCTTAGTGCCAATGCATTCTTGCTTTCACTGGGAGTTCTTCACTAGCAATCCTTGCAGAACAACCAATCCTTTTTTTTCCTTTGTGGGAAGTAAAGCCACTAAGCAGTGTATGGGAACAAATGAAGTTCTTTTCTAATGGAGTTAACTTCCAGAAAGTTTCCTGCTGTAATAGTTGTCTTGAGGAAGTGATGAAAATCCCTAATTAAGCTCTGGCAGGCTGACTCTTTCCTGAAAGGAATGTGGGGACGTAAGATTAAACCTCAACAGCTTTCTCTATTACCATTTATGAACTACAACCAGAACTGAATTTAGTTATGTATGTGGTTAATAGAGTATGATAAGAGTCCAAGCATAAAAGCATTCTGAGCCACGTAATAAAAGGGAACAGTTCCAGAATGAAATGAGAAGCATAGTGTAATACTTAAAATGGATTTGCATTCCAAAATACAACTTTAAATTGTTTATTAAAAACGGTTTAAGCAGTTAAGATTCTAAACAAACCATTTGTATTCACATTAACGGAGGAACAAGAAAGCCTCAAAAATGTCCCTTAAAATCAGAAGTTTGGTTTCTGCAAGTTCTGAAATGTGCTTAATCATAAAAAAAACGTCAAGGCTTGAAGGACCAAGACCCATGATCATATTTCAACATTTAAAATTACTAGATTTACACAAATATGAACAAAAAGACGGAAACTGTGTTTTGGGATTTGTTGACATACATACTTTCAACACATAATCAGTAGCTCCCATTACAGTCAGTGAAAGCAGCATCAGTCAATCAGCTCCCACTAAACAGAAGGGAAATGCTACTGAGCGTGTGTAAGAATTGTACATATGAACGCGTCCTTTTCTGTAGAGGCAACTAGGGGGAGGAGCCGACAACTAAAGAATGCTTGCCCCAATTTCCATGCAATGAAATGTATTTAAAGGGACACTACTACAGCCATCATATGCATTTTAATAGATTTGATAAAATGGTCTGTTTTGCAAATACATGAGATCATCAATTTAAACCCTTTCAGACCCAGAGCTGTCTCCTGAATGGAGGGGTCCGTTTTGACCCCCCCAGTGTCCATGTGTGAGGTTATCATATTGATTTCAATGGGAAAGCTTTCCTGACACTTTCCTGTCAATCAGTGACCGGAATATCCCAGCTTAAACAGTTTTTTTTGACTAAAACTATTTAAAGTTATATTTTGGAATACAAAGCCATTTTAGGTATTACTCTATGCTTCTCATTTAATTCTGGAACTGTTCACTTTTAGTATGTGACTCTGAATGCTTCTATGCATGGACTCTTTTCATTGTAAGTACTGTAAATACTTTAATGCCACTGATTGACAACTTAAGCAGCCAATCAGTGGCAATACATTTCAAACCATGGAGGAACACAGAAGATTTAGTACCATGGCTGCAAACTGTCAGATGAGTGGTTTATATTTTTCATGTTAGAAAGAATACTTTAATATTCATTCTTCCATAGTAGCGGTTCAGGGTCACTAAACGGTCCCTCCAATTCCATGTAAAACTGATTCCAACAAGTATACAAAATAAAAATAGTTGAGGAGTGGGACAACCCATAAAAAAAAACCATTAAGTTGAATCCACAATTGCAAATGAACTTCCAAAGATCAACAAATTAAAGACTACTAAGCTGATGTAATTGTTAGATGTAATGCACAAAATGCAATTAAGGCACAGATTTATTACTGGTTATAGAGGATTTTGAAAACACACACACTATTTCTATTCTTAATGTTTGCAACAATGCAAAAAAGCTTTGAATTATTTTAAAGCATTGCTCATGGTCTTTACCCTTTACAGCTCATACTCCACACAGCATGTGCATACATAAAGTAAAAACACAGAATACATATAAAAGAGTCTTGCTGACCAGTGAAAAAGATTTTTCAATGCTTCTTTGCTTCAGCTGCAACCAATGTGCAATATTCAGAAATGGTTTCTTCTGTGTATAAACAATATAGCATTCTGCAAATGTGCGCCTTCACGGGTAGTTGAAACTAACAGGTGCATAGCTGATGAGATCTTGTCTTCACAACAAACCGAACCAGGTTCCATTAGATATTTCACGTCTTAGTTGAAAACAGATTCCAGTGGCAGTAAACAGATCACGAGGTAGATTTATTTTTAGGTTTCAGACCCAAGTCAGCCTTTTTACATAAATGTCTTGGCTTTGTTTCCAAAGGTGCAGAAACATTTGGCTTTAAACACAAATCAATCACAAAAGAGTTTGAGGGAAAAAAATGATGGATGCTATTAAGTTACCTGTGACAGCCTGTCCATGTGTCATTCTATAGTAGGTATGATTTATGCAAAGGTGTTGAGCTGCAAGCACATGCACCATTAATTTTGAAATTAAGCAGGATCCACAAGAATTCCACAAAAATGGTTCTAAAACAGCCTTGCCACTAAAACTGCACGTTGTGATATCACTATTTTAAAGGGGCATTCATTTTCAAGGGATCAGTGAGAGAAAGAAAAACTTACTTAAAAGGTAGGCTGTCATGGCTTTAAACAAACCAAGGGTGCTTATTAATACTACTTGTAGCGTGTGCATTTTCGTTCCCACCAAGATTATTTCTATCTTTCCCCAGATTTTCAGTTGAAATGTAACCTTATAGATTCCAACATCCACATGTAACATGTGATAGACTAGTATTCTGTCCATGGCTACCTGAACCAGTTGACACTGGCAACTTAAGTGAGAAGACCAAGACAACGTGGCTGTGCCTTGGCTCCTTTAACAGCTACCATAGCCTAGAGGTTGATGCAACTGCCGGCACAGAGCTCTCCACAAGTGGTCGCTCCTTTGTAGCCACGTTGACTACAGATGTATATGACGTCCTGGTCTAGCTCTCAGCTGCCGCTGGCACACAAACATGCAAACTCTGCATTGGTGGTGAGGTATGCGCTAGCTGCTGTGGGCAAAGCATAAGGAGAAGATTACCCCAGGTACAATTAGACAAAGATGGCCACGAGAGACCTTAGTATACACAAAGCAGGTGTTTTCAACATATACCTTGCATATTTTAATTTGTAAACCTCTTTAAATGTGTTTATTTAGTATACAGAAGTATATTAACATACTTTTTCTTTTGTTAATGGATCTGGCATTACTTTCAAAGTATTTTACCAGATAATGTATATTCAGAAGCTGAGAATGCAGAATGCCAAGGCCGATTACTTAAGTTTATTTTATGAGTCGTGTAATAGCAAGTGTCAGTGCACCAGTTCTTGTTATAATGGCAGCTGGTAATGACCTTCAGCAGTAATCATTCCCATTTATGTTCTTCCCTCCCACACACAAAAGCATTAAATCTTTTGCTAGTGACAATAAAGCCAGAACTTGTTGTTAGCATCGTGTTAAATACCGAAGCAGGTTTAGGTTGCTGTAGCAGTAAACCGAATTACTATACTAAGTGATGTGACTTGCAAAAACATGTAGATTATAGCAAATTAAAACTCCCTATAGCTGGCAGATTTGGGTATATTACTGAAACATTAACCAGAGCAATTGGCATGTGAGTTAAACACATGTTAACTTCTGAGATGTGTTACATCTTCTACCGTCAGCTATGAAGACGTCCAGGTAGAGGTTGAACGGTGTAATTTTAATCCGCATTTCCATTCAAAGTGAGTGCTGCTTTGGTCCATGACAAGTGAGCTTGTCACATTTTGCTTTTTTTTGTGGGCATATCTTGGATAAATTAATGTATATTTAGAAAACAAAATGCAGTTTTGGTTACTCTTCAAGTTTCTTAACATTAATAATCAAATAATTTAACATTTACCATGCAGTAAATGTACTAAACCAACAGCATCCCACAATTTCCTTTGGTAAAACACACACTAGGCCTACACGAGGCTACTTATAGAGGTGATGGAAGAGAATTCACATTTGACATTTACATATGTCGGTTAGTATGAATCTATATGTTTAATGGTCACCGGGTCATTAAAAGAAAAAAAAAAAAAAAAAAAAAAAAAAGAGCGCCCACCACCAGCTTGTTCTAAAAAGAGATGGTGTTATGCCCCTGGTAGCCTCACCAAAGAAGGAAAGGTCCTAATGCCTATGAAGAGCTTTTGCAGAATCCCCCCAATGCATTTGTAAAAGCACTACTCATCATATGCATTAAAGGGGATACGTCCACCAGAGTGACTCTGATCCCAGTCAACACCTTTTAAGAAGAAGGTAGACTCGGCAATGTAACATTTCACATAAAATCATCACATATCTGTGATTTGTGTTTTGAATAATGTTTGATATACAGACAGATGGAGATATTTCGTTACCACCTGTGTCTGTTCCAAATGCCAAGGCGGTTTCAGAGCATGTCTGGAGCATGTGAGATGAGGAAGCAGGACTATGCAGTCATGTATTACACAAAACATTGTGTGAATAGATGAGTGAAAGTAAACAGCAGCAGAGGGAGAAATTTCGTAAAATTTACATTTCCAATTCTCCTCAAAAAGCAGAGTAAACCGAAGCACATACCGTAGCTTTATTAGCTCAGTGTGGATGAAACTTTTCGATTGTAGCCTCAGAAACTAACATACAAGATAAATGACTGCACAGATAGATATTTTGATATGATATGTTATGGATCGATATTTTAGTCTGCTTATTATGTAAATGCTGTGTGTGGGGGAAGCAAGAAATGCGTTACTGAAAACCAATGACACAACAAAGAGTGTTAAGGAGTTAAGGAGGCTGGATAGCTGTTTAGTGTTCTTATTCAGACACTGTAAACCAATATGTAATTCTGCTTCTGTGCTGCATACTGGTGGCAGAATTACATTCACATCTAAAGCTATAAACATGGCTGCCACATATGGATGGCCACAGAAAATATGGACCTTTGGCCAAGTTCCTCGTCTCATGTATGGAATGCAAAGGCATTATTGGGAAGTTAGGGAAAATATGGACAGCTACCTTCAAATAAGCAATGTGACAGTAAGTCTAAAGGCACAGCTGGTACAAATCTCCTGTTGGTTTCACAACAGAAAACCCCCAAAAAGTCATTAAAAATCAACCTCAACTACAGTAGTTATATATTTACCTAATTCTGCAGTAGTACATCTTTGTGAATACCTTTGGTACCTGCTGCAACAGAAAGCCAGCATTTTATGTGTGATTAGGGACTTACTGTAACTTTGAAAAAGCCTTTGTTCCTGGTTATTGAACACAAAAATAGCTTTTATGTTTGCAAAACTCTCACTGAAGGGAATAATTACATTTTCCTTTCATATACAGAGAGAAAACTTAAAGGATCACAAATAGAAAGATTGCTGTTTTAGAGCAGTATAGAAAGATTTTGAAATAATTTAAAGCATTAAAAACAAAAGTTGGTTAATCATGTTGTACAGAACTGTGTATATTGCTTCACTTTAACACACTAAGAATTTTAACACAATACACTAAATTCTATACAAAAAAAAAAAAACTATATACCCTAAAACATCTCATTACTGAATCCAGCATCTATTAATCTGAATTCACACCGACTCAAACAATTCAATGTGGATTTTACCAAATACGGTATCAAGCCAAAATAAGATCAAAAAAAAAAAAAAAAAAGCCCAAAAACAATTTTTTGGGTGTCAGCAATATAAAACTTGAAATCAGTTTGAAAAAAGCAATACTATCAATAAACAAACAGGCCCAAGTCCATCAAGAAGGATGCAAAGTGCCCAGAAACAAGGCATTCGCATGCAGCTACACCAGCCGCGGCATCTTGTGTAGCACTACTGCAGTTGCACAGTGAAACCCTCTGGAGATGAAGCATACTAGGGTCAAAAGGATAGAGCCGGTTATAACCTTGCTGGGAACAGTTTTCTTATTAATGACTCAACTCCATAACACATTAATATTAGTTCACATATCAACTTACAATATTTTGTTACTTTGAATTGTAGATATGTCGTTCTCCAACCCTTTCCAACTTATTTTACATGGTATTAAAGTAAAAATATAAGCACAATATACATATACTTCATATTTGCATACCTGCTTATCAAATACAGAAGGTTAACTGTATATATAGATTGTATGTAGAAACATATCAAGCTTTATTTTTTGAATAAGGCAGTAGCCCTGTCCCAGTGCCACTCAGAGGGGAGGGGGTGTAGACCCTGCCAACATTAATTTTTCTGTGTGTGTGTGTGTGTGTGGGGGGTCACATACAGGATCCGCAGTCCGTGGTCATTGTTTTTTCGCACGCTCCGGAGAAAGAATCTCTCATTAACCAACAGAGTAGAAACACATGGGGTTTTTATAAGAATTTATAACTATGCATAAAAATACATATTAACTACCTCTACCCTTCCATCCCCCCCACTTTTCTTTTTTCCCGCTCTTATTTTTCTTTTTAGTAAGGGTTCATTTAATGTTGAGTTCTAACTAAGTATCTACCACTAAGAGGGAAACATTGTGTAAATGTGTGTAAAGATTTACAATTACAGACAAGTATAGGTGGAACATGTTGAAGAAATCTACGCTCCGGCCTGCTATGATCTACTCCTTTTGCCACAGCTTAAACATTATGGATATTTGTGTTACTTTTGCTTCAGCTGCATATGAGTATGAGTGCAAATTGTTTCCATATGACAAGATTGTATTCATATGATATAAAAAACTAAATAAAAACATTAACAACCAAAATGTAAGAAAAACATTATCTATAGTAACAATAATCACACGGTAACAGGACCAATGAGATCTTGCCATCTGTAGGATGACAGGTGCATTTTAAAACACTATTCTAACCAATTTTAGAAGTGCGGTCAAGCATAAAGATGCTTATTCAGACAAAGTTAGTTCTCATTTTAGTTTTTTAGACTCTTTGCCCAGGATTTGCAGACTCTACATTTGAATAGTGACAGTCTGTACACACAAAGACGGTACCTTGTGCAATTTGCTGTACCCTCTCTGAATCACATGATTGTCACATATTGAGTCATGCAGGAAGGAGTGCGGTGAACCAGTTTGATGAAAAGTATGCGTCTATGTTTAGAGTGGAGGAAATCAAACATGGAAAACAACCATGTACAAAACGGCATGTTTAACAATCCAAATAATGAACAACGGTATTCAAGGTGGATATTAGACGGCAGTCTCATTCACAATTAACCATTGTGTAACGGGAGTGCTCAATTAAGTCTAATACTGTACATGATTTACAACATATATCTATATATATATTTTTTTTTTTCATAAAATGCCCTCTATCTGCAGTTTTGGTAGGGCTGGGGGGGGTTGCCTCTCAGAAACATAAGTACAAACCCATCAAAATCCCCAAATTATGCCAAAAAGGTTTTTGTTACAACCTTTTAGCTTTGCCTTGGTTTTAGAAAACAAAACATTTAACTATGTCACTAATACCCAAGTTTAGGTTTTTTCTGTTAGGAGATTCTTATAAAGCTGTATAAAGAGTATTATAAATAAAAATAATTTTATTTAAAGAACATTACATTTGTTTTATTATATAAAAATCAGTATACCTTTGAACCAACAAAGATATCCAAAGTAATAATTTTGCACATAACAAATAAACGAACAAGAAAATAATACCAGATCCTTAATTTAGGAGAATGAACACACAATACATCTGTCGGCACATCAGAAAAATTTATTTTTCTGAATTATACAAAATGCCTGCTATAAAAAAAAAAGTTATGTGGCAAATAAAAATAATTACAACGCACACACATATTCAGATCCCAATACGATTTGCATGCTTTCAGAAACAAATTTCTTGTGGAGAGTTACATAGTGGACATGTGGTATTTGAACAGCATAATGATGGGTTTCCCGCATGTGTACTTGGCTCCAAACATAGTAAGAAAACTATCAACGTCATGTTTACATTATTCTAATGCCCAGACCCAATAAAACTTACGTCTAGTAGCGTGTGCAAGTGCTGATCCTGAAAAACACTATGTAGGAAATCAAGGTCTTTCTCACTGCAGTCTGTGAGCGCATGGATCTCCTCCAGGCTATCCAGTACTTGCGAAACTGCTCCTAAAAGCAAACATGGGGGGGGGGAGACAAAAGTAAGAACATGAGCCTTTATGGTAAAATGACCTTTGGAAAAGAAAACCAGCTCAATCGATAAGATTAATGAGAAGCCTTTTCTTAATTTAAAAATAAAACCCAAAACTATAAACTAAAAGAACAAAAGGGGCTTGTAAAACAAAATAAACAATGTGAAGCATTTTTCAAATATTAAGTATACTCATTCAGGACGCCAAAGTAGTAGGCAGTAATGCACAACACTTCAAAGCTTATACCTATCGAAAAATTCCACCTCTATCAATACAGGCAAAATATGGATTAGACTACTTAATCATTTTAAAGTTAAAATGGCTGTCTATTGGACCATTTTCTTATTAGAAGCATATTTTACTTAATCACTTGATTACCAATCATCAAATATAATAAATGTATTCCTTGTTTTTGCACAAAACAAACCTGTGTTATAACATGTGTAATACATGTCAATACCACAAACACATTCAGATCTTTTTGTTAAAGTAGCTGATGCTACCCATTGGTTTATCAATCCTTATTTCACATGTTTTGATGGCAGCAACCTATCAGTGTCTGCGTGGTATCATGTATGCATGGCATCAAGTGTTTCAGGTCAAAACTACCAATGAGGCAAAATTTTACATGATTAAAGAATTCCACTCAAGGAAGGACTGGGCATAAGATTGGTGTTTCTTTAATTAGAAAAGTGTTAGCAATGGGTTACTAAATAAATGTATAGGTAAGAAATTCTAATAATTGCTTACACTACAGCAGGGCTGTCCAAAAGGTCGCCTGCTGACGATTTAGAATGTGTACAAGTGAGAGAAATATATTTTTTTAATTAAACACATACATTTTTAGATTGAAATGGCTCACAACAGTTAAACTTGGACAGCTGCGCCTTTTAGCGTTACACAACGCTGGTGATTTAACGGCATACATGCTAGATTAATAAGCACTAAACTAGAAGTAAACTACTGTGCAAAGCAAGAAGCGTTAGAGGAAAACAAAGGGATACCTACTTTCTGCAGCTAGAAGTCCTAGGAAGGCAGCGTTAAAGCAGATAAACAGTGATTCAGAATAGCAAGTTAGAGACAAACTGGAATTAGCAAAGCTTTTTACAGCAAATACACATCACATAACAGAGCCGGTATGTCTGGGGTGTTAAAATTAGTCCACAGCTCGCGCATGCATCAGTTAGTGCGACTCGTCCACACCACTTCAAACTGTCCTAAAGAAGGAAGGTTATGCTGTAGCATATAAGCTGGGAATACAATTAAAGCAAGTAAAGAGCAAATCACATAATTAGTACTAATAATTAAGTGAACACACACTAACACCAACGAGACTGAAGAATTGGTCCAAGTTGTTAAACAGCATGTGATTTATTAAGCTGTTATGTGGAACCCTGCCAGTATAAAAAAACCTAATAAATCTATGACTAGTTAAGCTGTAATAAGTCAAATTAAAGAGAACGCGCCAAGCTGCGATCCATCCATAGTCATCAACATTGGTTAATACGATGAGGGCGGTATCAATATTTTAGATACCGTGTCTTTGTTTGATTAAAGACATAAAGTAAAACATTTTGTCTAGTTTTTTGTTGCTCCCGAGAAAGAACTTAAAGTCATGACATAATAAGAAATTAGTCTCTTGTAATAAAATTGAGAACTTCCAACCATGTACTGAAAAGTATGTCTAATTTACGAATTCCTGTTAAATATACAATCTAAGTAGTAGCTTTTCATCTTTCTTTCCATTCTTACATCAGGAAGTTACATTGTTGATGATAAAACAGCATTAAATGGACAGTGTAGTCTTTGAAAAGTGTTATTTTGAATGCATATTTCATACTGAATTGGCTACCTGGTTTCAGCAGAGGCAAGCAGTAGTGGTAGAAACGTGGAAATTCAGACCTATTTTACTGATCGCTTAATATTTACTGTTTAGCTGAATTATTCCTTAAATAGCCTTCAGGAAAGCAGGACCCCCCCCCCCAATTGATTTCTATACACCCTGAACATTAATTGCATTATGTACACTGCCAAAGCAAATAAACTTAACAAGAATTGTCATTTTATTTCTTTGTAAATGTTTAGATTGCATAAAAGAATTTTTGGGTTTCTATGGAGACAATCAACTAGTGATTGCATTTGTGTCACACGACAATTTGGTGTTAAAATGTGTAAGGTAACCGTTTACATAATGAAATCATTATATGGGGGAATAATATATTAGCAACACATCATGTATAAGTTTGGTGGATGATGTGGAACATTGTTATCTATTGAATATACTCAAGGCCATTAAGGTCCGCATTCTATCGCAAATATACTATATTAAACCCGCAAATCAAAAATCAGCAGCACAAAACATTTGTTCATTTCAGTTTCTGTGGAAGCTGTGAAAAAACACAGAATCTTGCTTGGAGGGAACTAGAAATATCTCTGTACACAGTATTACAGCTAAGCATAAATATTGAATGTCAAGATCATGCCACTGGATGAGAATATCATTTTGGCTGTATAAGAAATAAAAAATTAGACACTGGAATTAAAAAAAGGACAGAACCAGAAAGGAAGAACCAAATCAATTTTTTTTAAAATGTAAAGGTCATTTGTGTGTTATTTAAGTTGCGTTTCCAGTCGTCCATTTCATTTTTCATCCCATATCTACATTTTTTTTTTTTTTTTTTTAAATACTTTTTGCATTTTATGCCACACTAGGCAGGAAAGGTTATTCTATCCATTAACATATTTAAGAGAGTAGCAGAAAATGCTTGATATTTTTCAGCGAGTCCAGGAGATTATATATATATATATATATATATATATATATATATATATATATATATATATATATATATATATATAATTAGCACAATATTAGACTGCACAAAAACTTAAGACTAAGTAACCGTGCCAAACGACAGAAATAAGCATTTTAAAATGCATCAGACGCATAAATTCAAAGTAGATCGCTATAACGGTACATTCTATTCACAAAGTGTTAATGTACCATAGCTTTATAGCTTTCATTACTCATATTACTCTGAGTTACTCTAGGCACAGTTACAAGTTCCATATATTTGTATATACAATATAATTTGCATATACAATATCTGCTGTATAAGATGAGCCCTGAAAGGGGTAATTTATTGGAAATCCAGCAACATCAAGGTAAATGCTAATATTTGAACCTGCATGCACACAGATGGCACTTTCACAATAATAAGCCTGAAACTGCTTTCCTTGGGTGAAGAAACAAGACGAACTTTAAAAACACAAACATCAAACAAAAGTGGAAGTTCTTCAGGATTCTTCTCAGGTTGTGAACATGTTACACAAAGTTCCGAAAGAACAGCTTGTTTTGTTTCTATTTAGAAAATCCATTTCCCTTTGAAATCCGGCTTTATGTCACATGCGAGATTCCAACCAACACTTTGCATGCAAGACACACACGGCTCAAACTGCAAAGCAATGAAAAACAGGCCAAAACATGCCCTTTCGTGTTAAATGACAAGAAATAGCCATTCACAAATGGAGCTCTACAAAAAAAGTACCTGATGAAGTTGGGTCTTCTGAAAAGTCGGGTAATTCTTCAGGAGGATCCCCATAGAAAGAATTGAATTTGTGGCTAGAAACAGCAGCTAAAACTGCTCCCTGCATGATCAGAAAACATATACATTAGACTCGATCCAGTATTGATTTATTCTATTGTTCCTTTAAAATATATCAAACTATATTTATCATCGCCTTACTTTTAAACTTATCCAAATGTAGGTTAACACTCACTTCTTTAAAATATAGTCACTTAAATTACAGATTCTATGGGGGGAAAAATCTATCACTGCCTGCATTTGGGTTTCATGACAATTAGTTGCATTATTATGAATGAGGCAAAATGTGACTTTAATAAAGAATACTTTTTGTGAAGGGTTCTGAGAACACTCTAGAAACACTACAGTTTATTGGGGCAAATAAGCGGTTGTGAAGAGAGCAGTGTACATAAGTGAATGTATGGTAAATTGTCACAAGCTACGATCTTTTGCCCACAACCCAACAGTGGATGCGTATTGAGTCTGAACTTTCAGTGAAGAAGCCCAATTGTACAGATTTCTGGGAGGAAGGATATCCTTTGAAAAAGAAAACGTTAAAAGAACATTCAAGGTTCACAAGTAGGAAGCTCCTCATAAATCAAATGATTTATTGCATAACCAAAAGAGCTGACAAGAGCTTTCTCGAATTAGCCTCATATAATTCTCTTCTCTTTTCTTTAAGAAGAATCCTTTGCAGAATGCAAACTGTTCAAGACTTCTACATTGGTAATTTTCCAGACTGTAAAACAGTAAACACGTTTGCCCATAGCGTGCATTCTGCCTCCTTCGTGCACGGTTGCTTCTTTTGTCCTTTTTTTGGCATTTTTATTGTCTTGCATTAAACTACTGCTTGATACGTGTTGATAACCTATTTGAGATTGCATTTCCCAAGTTTAATGGGACCTTAGCTACTATTTCCATAAAAGTCCATACAATGGCTGGACTGTTCCTTTAAATAACAATATATACCAAAAAACATACGTAGAGATATAAGGAATCAAGAGAACAGGAGGTTGCCTCTAAATGAGTCTAACACACCTTTATTTACTAAAGTGGGAATGTCGCACTACGAGAAAAGCGCTATATAAATACTAGTAGCTATGTTAGGGGTCAAGATTTGTAAGCTTGTCTTGCAAAAGAGCTTGGCCCCTCTGCAAAGTAATCTTGCCTGGGTTGGCCCCTCATAATGCAAATTTAAGTCAGGGAACTTTGTCCTTGCAGCATGAGGCTTTAATGCGACATATAGGTCTAACATCAGGCATTGCTTCCAGTCACACATATACTTCCCAAGTATTGCTGATTGCAATACAAGTGTCCAGCCAGGGGGGGGAGTAATCTAAGATCCCTGCTGGGTCTAGAAAGACCCTACGGAGTCTCTCCTGTGCTCCAGAGGGTGTCACATAACCTAAGAGAGGCTTCAAGAGACAATAGGTAGAGGAAAGAATAATAGAAATATGGGAAAGGCGTACATTGAGGATAGCCTAATCACCATGACAGTAAGTGGGGAACATAAGTTCCATCTAAAACATGTTGCTGTTTTCGTGGTTAAACGCTTTGTCCCTTGTGATGTGGTCTGCTTGTTTGCTCCTTGGAATTAATACACCCAAGACATTGCAGAACACAACTGATTGTTATCTGACGAAGAATTGCTCCAAAACGAAATTGGCATTTGCAATATTGATGTGGCAAACCTAGGGTGTAAAGCAAATCACACACTGGATCTAATCACCACGCAATTTGCATAATAGATGTATACATAACTTTCACTCTTCAATTTGAAGTTGCTGATTAGAAAGTTTTCTTTAGGGAAATGTTTTTTTTATCACATGAATATAAACTGGGGGAGGGTGACATAATGTGGATCTTACCTTTAATTTCCTCCTCGCATTAAATTTCCTCAGCTGTTCTACGGTCTCAGGCAGGTGAATCTTGTATGCATAGCGATCTCTTTCCTATGTTGGAGAAATGTATCTTTTAAAAAACACAGCTAATTTCAACAGCTAGTTGCAGAAAACGAAAAGAGAAATGCATCATGTAGTTCAATACGGCTAATTAAACAGTACGCAAGGTTGTACAAAGCCTACCCCCTTTAGAAATATACAGCTGTACACACATCATTCATGTACTATTCTCTTTATGCATATCGAAATACTGATATTAGTGTTCAGGAATTTAAGAAAAAGAAGAAAAAAAAAAAGTCAATGACACATGCTCAAGGCAATTGCACCAAATTACCAAACATGTCTTCCAGTGATTAGCTGTTAAAGGCAAGTTTAACTGTAAAAATAAAACATTCTCTTTGTTAACTGAAGCCTTTAAACAATTTAATATATTATTCAGGGCCAGTTCCAGGATGGTTCTTAAGGAAGAAGGGTTTGGCTGGCCCTGCATTATGCATATTTAAAGCAACAAGGTAACTTTTCAAGAACTACCATCTAACTAATTATGACCAGCCACGACTTTCTTTTAAGAGAAGCCCAGCATGGTGGGCTCTTCATAACAAATAGTTTAGTCAGCAAGTTGAAATGTTTGTTTCACTGCATCTTAGTGTTAAATGAAGAAATCCAAAGGACAGTTTGTGCCTATAAAACACGGTGTATGCCACAGACCAATTAACAAGAGGCAACGCTACCAGTTTGGGCAAATCTAATGATGTGTTTGACTTATTTTGAAGAATTATGTTAATGGTGCTTTCAAACACAGGTTGACTTAATACAATAATATAAAAAAACGATTGCATTTCCAATCTGGTTACCACAAAGGCTAAGGTGGAGGGGGGGGGGAACAGCTGTAACGAAAGGGACACGTGATCATAAAATGTGTTTTTTGTGGTAAGACATTGGGTTTTTTGCCATAATGAATCAAAAACTGTGTGGAGAGAAGGAACATTCTGTTTAGAACTTGTGCATGTTGGCAAGAGATTCATTGATTGATTCTAGCGTCCCTACGTTAAACACTGTTTTATGGTCTACAGAGATTTTCTTTTCACTGCAATTAAATAGATTTCCTTTTAGAAGGGGAACTTTTCTTCAGTTTAAGCTGACCTGTTTTGGGTTATACCTCTTTCAGTAATAAACTCTGTTAGGAAAAATGTATGATGCATTGCTCTCGTAGAGTTTCTCTAAATGAGTAGACTGCCAAGAAGAAGTATTGAAGTCTGATTGGTGCAGCTGCTTCCTAATACAAAAAGTCTGTTCTGAAAGAACCTCTCACACTGATCCTCTGCCAATGCCGAAGGATAAGGAACAAAGGGGTATAAATATGGAACATGCTACTAAAATTCACCATTAGTATTTCCAATAATGTAAAAAAAGTGTTGAAGGAACAAAATTAAAAATGAACAACACGCATCACAGTAATTATGAAACCACAACAGAGAAATTATGCAAATGTCTAACTGCCTAAGTTGTGTTATTTCAAAGATCACTTTATTTGTATGTTTTTTTTTAATCAACCAAATATCATGGGATATTTAAAGGCACTAATATTTGGGTTTATTCACTAAAATAAAGAGCTGTATCGAAACAAAAAATATCTAAAGCCATCAACTGGCCACTACTAGAGAGCATTTCCCCCTGTATATAATATACAACACATAGCTAACATTTTCATTTGTAAGCACCATTCAGGGCTCTTCTTAGGACAAATGCGGACGCTGCTCCAGGACTCAAATAAGTTACTAAATAAATAAGAAAAGGTTCTTGGGTTTAATATAACGCGAGGAAGATTTAGTAAAGGTTCCTGCATTTGTATCACCAAAGAGAGCATTGTTGACCATTAATGTTGAGTTATAACCAAGTCACCTTCAGCCAGGGGTGATTCAATGCTTCATAGACCGTTATTCTTTCTGCAGGGTCCAGCATAAGCATGCGGCGTACCAAGTCTTTAGCACTTTCTGATATATGGCTCCACTGCCGAGGATTCATCTATGAAAACAAGAAACCGTAAAACTGTTAGTCATTACAGTGCTTTGGAATTCTTATTTGGGATGCTGTTCTAAGTAAACACACAAAACTGTAAACATGTACAAAACTATTCAGCTGTATTACATTAGCAAATTAAATACTTCTGCAAACAAAACTGGAAAAAATACATATATATATATATATATATATATATATAAAAGAGAATGTGATCAGGAGTTATATGCTGAAAGCAGAAGTGAATGATCTAATTATTGTCACAACAAAAATAACACTTCAAGAGAATGGCTGTAATCATTCTGGTTAACCTAGCTTGAGATACAGATCAGAAAATTAAAAAAAGTTTGAGAGTTGTAAAACAAATATAAAATTAGGAAAAATGGCCTGATAAAGAAATCTCTACCTGTTTTCCAATAGTTTCAAATCATGCATAACATAATAACCTTTCATGTAAGCCACCAAATGTTTCACCAAAGCAGCAGTGGATGTGTACTAGTAGTTTGAATGTGATCCACCACAACCCATACAGCTAGTACCACTCTAGCACATACTCTGGCTTATAAAGCGTGTCTGCAAAAAACCCCAAAACACACATTAAATGTCAGTCAGAAGTTCCACACCACTGTTTGGTGTGCTTGTGGTTTTTTTTTTTTTTTTTTTTTTTTAACCGGTAGAGGGTTATGTTTTCACTTGAAGAAGGCATAGCGTTTGACATCAGATAAGAATAATTTGTCCTATCTAGCCTGCCCATGTATTTTTAATCAGTGCTTGGTCTTTTGGGATAGCCATGTGTACTAGATCCCCAAAAGTATGTGGACACCTAATGATCACACCTATATGAACTTTTTGGATATCCCATTCAAAATAGCACAGCCATCAATATGGAGATGGCCTCTCTTTGTTGCACTACCGTGTTTCCCCGAAAGTAAGACAGTGTCTTACTTTCTTTTTATCCCTAAAAGCCCCACTATGTCTTACTTTCGGGGTATGTCTTATATTGGGAAAAAATTGAGAGTGATGGGAGTTATGATGTACTTTTAGAGCATAATTAGATCATGAAAAAGACATTGGAAATGGTACAGCATAACACCCATCACTCTCACACACTTACCAATCAACACACCTACCAATCCACACGTATACCAATCCACACACATATACACCAATCCACACGTATACACAAATCCACACACATATACACTAATCCACACACATATACCAATCCACTCTCACTTAATGCTTTCCTACCTTTCCTTTCTTCTTTCAGCTTCTTTTCCTCCTCTTCGCTCCTCTTCTTCAGTTCTTGTCTCCTTCCGGGTCAGAGGGCACGGACAGCGGTGGGCGCGGCTTCAGTGTTGTGCGCCGGGATCTGACAAGAAACCCCGGCGCACAACAGCTGTTGCCAACAACCCGGCTTAAAATCACTCAAGGGAGCCGGAGGTCTGTTAAAGACCTCCGATACCGCTCCCTTGCGAGCCTGCTCCTCCAGCGGCGGACATTACTGTCCGTCTCTGGAGGGGTGCCGGGTGCCGCAGGTTGGCACCCCCTGGAGTGTGGCGCCCTGTGCGGTCGCACACCCCAAAGGTCGGCCCTGCTCTAAGGGGCCGGCCTTAGGGGTCTGCGGCCGCACAGGGTTTAAATAAAAACATCGGGGGTTTTTTTCAACTTTATTTAACATCCTCCATGTTAAATAAAGTAAAAAAAAACTTTATTTAACATCCTCCATGTTAAATAAAGTTTTTTTTAACTTTATTTAACATGGAGGATGTTAAATAAAGTTAAAAAAAAACCCCGATGTTTTAATTTAAATCCTGTGCGGCCGCAGACACGTAAGGCCGGCCTTGGTGGGGACTTCCCGGCCCCTTAGAGTGGCGGACCCGGCAAATCCCCCGTGTTTCCCCGAAAGTAAGACATATGTCTTACTTTCGGGGTACGGCTTATATTAGCTGACCCCTCTGAAACTCCCGATACGTCTTACAATCGGGGGTGTCTTACTATCGGGGAAACACGGTAGTAGCCTCCAATCTGGGAAGGCTTTCTATGAGATGTTGGAGTGTGTCTGTGGGGATCTGTGTTCATTTATCAGAAAGAGCACTTTGTGAAGTCAGGCACTGATGTTGGAAGAGAAGGCCTGACTCGCAATCAGGGTTTCATTTTATCACAAGGGGTTAAGGCGCAAACCACTAATGTTCCTCCACACCAAACTAGTAAAACCATGTCTTGGACCTTGCTTTGACACAGACACACTCATGCTGGAGCAGGAAAAGGCCTCTCCCAATCTGGTGCCACAAAGTTGGGAGCATATAATTGTCTACAGTGTCTTTGCATGTCATATCATTACCCTTCACTGGAACTAAGGGGCCAAGCCCAGACCCTGGCAAACAGCCCCAGACCATGATCCCTCCTCTATCCAGTGGTGGATCCAGAGCCACACCTGGGGAGTGGCACTCACACTAAAAACACACATGCTAACACACATACACTCTGCACTCCCAATCACACCAGCACAACTATATATTCAATACTAACACACAGGCACTAACACACACAAACATACCCAAGCACTCAAACTAACAAACCCAGACACACAGGTACTAGCATACCCAGACACATGTTCACACAATAAAAAAAAACCCACTCACACACACACAAACACACACTACCATACTCAAGCGTACACACTTTCACAATTGCCCCCTTTTTGCTACCCCCAGGATCTGCTAATGCCTCTACCAAACCTTGCAGTAGGCACCAGGAATTCCGGTAGGTAGTGTTCCCCTGGCACCAGTCAAACGTACATTTGTCCTTCAGACTTCTAGATAGCGACACGTGAACAAGTTTCTACTGCTACAGAGTCCAGAGGTATTCTTCTTGCAACCCAGATTTGTGAGTTTCGAGTTTTGATTTTCACCTTGGACCCTCTAGTTTTATACTGAGTTTTTATACTTGATCTAACATTTCTCCTTCTCTGAAATAGTTTCCTCCTGTATTCTGTAAAATGCCTTCATGTATTTAAAGGTTTCTATCAATGTGGGTATGTATGGTTTAGTTTTCCGCAGATTATTTTTATACTGCAGAACATTGTTAAGTAGTGCAGTGATTTGTGGTCAAACAAGCCAAAGAACGCCTGCCGAAACTTGGTAAAGTAAAAAAAGCGGTAAAACACAGAAAAACAATTAAAAAAATTAACTGATTATGCTTCAAGTTTACAAGGATTAATTTTTCGATATCCCACACTAAGCAAATCCTTATCACTAAACGGTCGAGGTATAGGGGTCTTGAAAGGACATTGAATCACTAGAATAAACATGCACAGTATGAAGAAAAAGGTAGAACACAGAAAGTTGTTACTGCCCCACAATTAACATGGTATGTAAGCGGGCAAAATCATCATCTTAATGAATGTAATCCAGATTAGCTTGTTTCTTCAATTTTACTTATCAGAAATGTTCCCTTAGAGGGAAACTTCAGTCATCATACGCACTTGCATATGTCAAGTCCCTTTAAATTTCTGTGATGGGAATCTACTGCAGGTAAAAGGGTTTTTTGTTTTGTTTTGTTTTGTTTTTAGGGACTGCAAACTGTCCTTGAAAGACAACCTGAATATTTGCAATTAAGACTCAGCAATTATAAAGCCAATGTGGGTTTGGAGACATACGAAAAACATGAAAAAAAGATTTCACGTTATAATACTTTATACGCTTTTTCATGTAAATGGATATTGATGACTAGCTTTGCATTGGTTGCAAAATGCAAACGATAACCATCTGTTTCCCCTTATTTTGAAATACTTCTTGAAGTGCTGAGAACAGGTTCCAAATCAGTGTTACATAATGTCATTTCATATTTTTTTTTTACATTGATTCATTAATAGTAAGCCATTATATGTATAGTGTGTTACTGAATTAGGAAAACCAAAGATAAAAAATGTGTAAACCGCCTTACAATTTTAAAAAGGTATTGTAAAAATAATATTTACTCTTAACTAAAGCATTTTTTTAAACGACAACAGCACTTTATTAGAGGAAGCAGGTTAAGAAAACACTTAAACCGAGGTCTGGGTCACGAGTGGGCAGACCCTAATCTATGGCTTAAAACAGTATTGGAAGTGAGTGGGTCAGAGGGCAGAAACTGACATGTTTCCACATAATTAAACACAATGCAAAGCCCAACATAAGAAAATAATTGGCATTAGCCCAAATCCCTGCTAGCAGTTTATTGAATAAATCCTCAGACACTAAGCAGAGAAGGTCTCTTTCTGAAAGTAGGTTCCCTAGCTCCTTTTTATAAGGGTCAGGTGGTCCGATAAGACAGTAGTAACGTGTCTTCCATGCCCTTATTGAACCCAGGGCACAAATTATTAATCTTAATTACTAATTAATATAAATTAACAGAATTTCATCCATAACTAAAGGAAAAAAAAAAAACAAAAAAAAACACCTTCAGTACAGAAAACCTGAAAATTCGATAATAGATAGTCCAGAAACATAACATACCAAAATGCTGGTACATACTAGGAGATCAGCACTGCTAAAACTAACAAGCACTCATGCTATAGTTTGTAATAAAGGTGACAGAACATACCCACATCATAAACAGAGGAGTTGATACAGTGCACTATTTTTTCTCTACCTTAAACACAAGATCCTTATTGCTTCTTTCTATTCTGAAAAATGTAACATACTTCGTATCCCATTACAATGGAGTTCTATTATGTTTACACGCTTTCAATAGCCATAATAATTTTAATAGTCTAGGGGGCACATGCAAGACATTTATGAGTATCTTATGTCTAGTAAATTGTCTTACCTTGTATTTCCCTTTAATGATTCCTTCAAACAACCGCTCCTTTGTGCCATAGAAAGGTAAACAGCCACTTAACAGGATGAAAAGGATCACTCCACATCCCCAGACATCTACTGGCTTCCCATAGGGCTCTCGCTTTACCACCTCTGGAGCCATAAAGTGCGGCGTTCCTACGCGACCTGAAAAAGGGACAAATAAAATATTTGTGTAGCTTTATGTCCACCTCTTCATTACGTTAACTAGTGCATGGTTCACAGGGGTTACGTCGGGGTGGGGGGGGTCTGCTCATAAAAAAACCAAAAAAAAACTTACTATAGCACTTTATTAATTTAATAACTTAACTCATAAACCAGACGGCTTTATATCATATCATATATATCAGGCAAAACCCTTTATTATTGGACGTGATTTGTTTTTGTGTTCCGGATAAGGGGTTGTATAATGTGTATTACATTAAATGTTACTCTCTTAATTTAAAGTATAAAGTATCAATATGACCAGAGAAAATGTTAAACAATATATATTCATTAAAAGAAAAACCACAATATATTCAATATAAATCATAATTAATGTACTTTTTCACAGTTTCTTACTTACAACATCACACCTATTTTAACTGTGTTCTCAAAGGGAGGGTAGCTACGTGAAATTTCCAAACTTGATATTAAACGATACTAATATATAAAACAAATATTAATGCTTATTCAACAAGGTTACGTGAAAGCCTTAAAATCTAACTAATTATAAGAGCTTTGGATGAGGAGATCTGCAAACGTTCTGGCTTATAAAGATAGGAAGCCATCTGAAGTACAGCAAAATGCATGCAATACGCAAAATAACTCAAAGACAAAGATTGTTTTCCATAGAACATTTCACTTTCATTCTGAAATATTTATTTATAATAAAAACATACTATTTGAACAGTTTATGACCTGCAGAAAACGCTGCAAATGATTATTGTCTATATTGTGGACTAATGTTCTGAAGTACATATAAAGAGCTGAACTAAATGTCTGCTCCAGCTCAACCTTTCCCATTTTAGTCATGCAGACAATAGAGTGCCATTTTATATATTCTAAAAAGCACTCCGTTATTTTGTCTCTGAAAGGTGAGCTGAATTCATCATGTATATATATATATATATATATATATATATATATATATATATATAAATATAAATAAATCTGCTTGCATAAAAAAAAATCAAAAAAAAAATCAAAGGAATAAGTATTTCAGGATATGATTAGGCTGACAAATTAAATAATAAAAAAAAAACATTTGTCAAAGACATCTAGCAAGGAAAGCATTACCTTACATCACCTGTCTTGGGCAATTGGGGCAAAAGAATGTATTTTTTTTACAACTTTCTCCATCTGTCTACCTCTGCCAGCCTTCATTTCTCTTTATTTCTAGTCTCTCTCTAGTCTATTCTTCTGAGCCCTATATGCCGCAATATGAAATAAAAACTCACCACCGGTGAAAAACTATGTTACGCCTAGCGTGTAGGAAATCAGAATCCCACATGAAGCTTATAGAGCCCGAGGCCCTTTAGACCTCACTCTTGTCATGTTTCTAAAGAATCACATCTCTACTCCTCTTTGCAATCAAATCATTGTTCTAGAACCATAATCTGCTATTAAGTTGCTCAACAAGTCTAACATTTTACATGCTGCAAGCAGATTTTCCAAGTTCACACATATGGATGACAACCCTTAACTTTAGGCTTAGATATTACGACTGCCTCCACCATTTAAAAAGACAAAAACATCCTCTTAACAAACTTGACAATGGATGACTGCATCTAATAAAAGGGAATACACTTTAAACATCATATTTTAGACTGTATAACTAAACTGGGTGGTATAACCGAGCCTTCAAGACAGGAGGTGACATGAAAGTGCAGCTACAGAGACCTACAGGCATCCACTTTAGTTGAGTCTGTAAGCCTCCTTAGATAAAAAGGCCCTTGTAAGAAAAAGTAACTGTAAAACGTTCCAGATTAACTTATTTTTAAAGGGCGACATATGTCAAGCTGCAGTCAGATATTTTAAGTACATATAAAACAATAGCGCAACTTACCTCCAGCTACTAACCCCGATTCTCCTAACTGTATTGCGACCCCAAAACCTCCAAGCTTGACTGGCGCAGAGTTCTCTTTTGAAGCTAGGAGCACACAGTGTGGCTGAAAAATGAACGCAACAGAATGATTCTGCTGGCACAAACCAAATCATTATATGTTGCTAAAACATGTTTAAAAACTTGTTAAAGGGACACACTAGCTAAAATATGTACTTTAAAGCATTAAGATAGCTGCCATGCATTTGCCCCTTGCCCCTACCCCCAGAAGCTGCTGCACATGACATGGGATCACCAAACATATCTCTCTGCATGTGATGAACCCGGCTCTAGCGTGGGGCAGAACATTGTGGGGGTCTGCTCAGGCCCCTTCTACATGTGTATGGACGGCATTTTACCAAAATGCATACTTAAGTACTCTGTGCACTTTAATATGTATTCTCACTTAGGGGTTTCAGGGAAATTAAACTGTCCCTTTAAATTAAGGGACTTCACTTAGTTTTCAGATGAGATCTAGGCCATCAAGAGTAACACCCAGCTTAGATTTTGCCAGGCAACCTATTAGTGTGGCGGATGTCTTTTCTTATTATGCAATTTTTTTGTCCTGAAAAAATATAATATGCACAAAAGGGGACAAAATGAACCATTGCTCGCCCATAAGCCATTTGAATTTTTATGTGGATCAATAACTTTTTTTCCAAAAAGGATTTAGGTAAAGACAGATGGGGGCAGAGAGGAGCAGTAAACACATTATAGTTTATCATAATTGTATAAAATATTTCAGAAGATTTAGTCTAGATCTGCCACCTTCATCAATGTCAGATCAGCAAACTGGTAGAAAATGTTTGTTAGTAATGAGGTTCCTTCGTCCCTTTAACGAACCTATGTGTTCGTACTCTGATATATACGGTAATTAAAGCATGTTCAGCGATTGCCTTTCACATAATCCCTGTAGACAGCAGTTTCTACTAAACAAAAAGAAAAGGAAGTTCTCACCACAACATTAGAACTTTTAGATAAGTCTGTCACTTAACGGAGACATGCAAGTAAAGTAAGGTAAGTCAAAAACTATTTTTTTTCCTCGATACAGAATAAGAACAATATAGAGATGTATGTTTAAAACATGCTTTGTTATGGAAAACAATAAAAAAATATTTAGACCAGTTTATTAATATTCTAGTTATTGTAGAGTTCAGCTGAGGCTAAACCAAAGCTAAATTTTCTATAAAGAACCAGTATATGTCAAAGCTCAGTTTGCTTGCTCTGAAGTAAAATTGACTTTTGAAGTGGGGGGGCTGCACAGAATAAGTTACAGACCCACTTCTGCTCATCTTTCAAGCTCTTAGAGCATCTGCATATACCAGAAACACTATACAAGATTCCTGATGCATTCAAAGACTCCGGACTCTAGCTGATTTAATTATTATCTCCGAGGGGGAGTTTGGATTTCACCTCTCACAGCAGTGCGGCAAGTAAGCCATCACCATCGACTGTATTTATGGTTTATTAAGCAACAAAAAGAAAATTGAGAAAACCGCTAGTTTAATGAAGAATTCTCATGCGCTTGAGGAACTTTAATAAAAAAATGTAAAGTATCATTAGAGTTTGCTGTTTTTACAGTCCTTTGCAAATATTTCTGTATTCTTAGTTTCCTGCCATTAAGGCATACTATACATTTTAGACTATTCATAGCAGAAAAAATGGTTATTCAGTTTTTATTTATATTTTTTATGAAAGCTTGGAACAAGGAAAATAAATTGGATTTAGTAAAATCTTAAAATCCTAAACTTGGATTACTCTCATGAAGAACTTTATGAAAAATGTAATCAGCACGGCTTGTGCTTTTACAATGTTTTCGAAAGATAAGATATGAAGAACTATGGGAATCTAAATTGTGTTTTTTTTTTTTAAACCTCAATTGGAACATAACCCATGTGGATTTTTTTGCCTCTTTGCCAACTACAGCCATCAACTTACAATGCCTTTCCATTGCTTCAAAGAAGTAGATTTTATACAAATGAGCATAAACGCCCTTGCTTCGCTCAATCGATCACTGGAGCCAACTGGAGAAAGTACTTTTCACATACACAGTCCTGACCAGGAGGTACATTTAGCTTTTTACAAAGCACCCAAAGTTCACGAGTATCACTCATCTGCTCATCTCTTCGAAAGAAAAAAAGTAGCCTACCTAAAAGGAGAACATGATGCCTTATTGTTTGAGAGGGTACCAGGAAGGTGCTAGAAATGTTTTCTTCATTGGAAAAATACACTTTGCACTTCAGGATTGTGGATTCCCTGAATTGTGGGCTGGAAATCAAATTTGATCCAGAATAAAATATTGTGATTTACATAATCACAAAAGCAAGGACTCCTCTTGTCTGCGCCCTGCCAACTTTCAAGCATATTGGCTGCAAGTTATCTGTGAGTGTGTGGGTTTTGCATAATAGTACAGTGATATTTTTATACTGAATGAACGAGATGTTACTATTCTAAATCAAACCGGCAACTGTGAAGTTCATTCCATTCCTCCCATTCCCATCCATGAATGAGCATTATTGGTTAACACTGCTTTTCTCCTTGCTAGCGGCCAAGTGACTTCATTATAAAAGCGCTACAAGCCATTTGGTCACCTAAAAAAGGGAAGTCACTGCACGTTATGGAGGAATTTTCATTAGCACTACGAATGAAATAACAGAACGTATTAGGCTTCTAATCCAAAACGCCATTTAAGTGAAATACATTTTGTGGACTGCAGAACATAGTTTATGTACTGTTTCAGCACAGTCTACTAGATGGTCCACAATAAGACAATCTTTAAAGTAAAAGTTGGAAAAAAATACCACCCTTCACCTGGGCTTTAACATGCAACAGCAAGCACTTGACTAATGACAACAGAATGGAAAAGAAAAAAAATCCCTTGCAAATGCATGTAGGGATTCATTGGAACGATGAAATAAACAGACCCAAGAAGGGTTGACATTAAAACAATGATTAACTTGGCATGTGTGCACCTCATAACCAAAACATTTACACATTAAATACACCAGGGTTATGAGTTCAACAGTGAAACTTTCCGACTTTGCTGAAGGGCCAACCCCATGGACCATCTCTTACGGCCAAGCCTACCCTACGGTTTTTTTTTTTAAATAAAAAGTGGGGTGCAATTGCAACTTGTAAACAAACTGTAGAACTTAATTGTTTTAGGCAAATGGGCCAAAGTGCCACAACATGTTTGTTATACCACATCTCCATTTGCATCTTTCAAAATAGGAAGCAACGATATACATCGCCTACTTCTCTATTTCAAGAAAGTCATTTTTCAACAGTTTGCGATTATATCAACCAATCATTCTTCATGAAAAGAGCTAGAGTACATGAAACACATTAGCCATGGTATGCACTTTGGATATGATAACTGAGCATCCTCTTTACATTTTCATTTGGTTTAATGCATGGAAGGATTCTCTTATATGTAATTTCTTTTTCTTTAAGCACAAAGCATCCCAACAAACTGGGGGTGTAAAGGGGTACATTGCCCCACAGAGTCTCCTAAAATAAGGCATTTTATAAAAAAATCTTACATGGTTCATACAGGCATCCATCTTATGTAACGCCCCGTCTCCACCTATCTTCCACAGGGTTAGCACCCTATTTGGGTGTTGTGCATGAAAATAGTGTGCAGTAACAAGCATCTTCTGGGAAAGCCAACAGCTCAGGGCATACGTTTTATATAAAATGTAACTTTTGTTCTCAATATGTCACAAAAAGTGCTCCAAATAATGTTACGGTCACGTTTCTCAAAACATCCTAGTTACCCTTGAAAGTGCTCTCCAGTCCTCGAAGCACCTCTGTTGTAATTATAAAATTACCAATAACTTCATTAGCATGTGGATTGGTAGTCAAACAACGGATCTAAATCTTGTTTACAATACCCTTCTTTTTTCGGGGTGGTTATAGCTACACTAGGATTATACACACAAGGTTTAGATTCCCATTTACACGACCTGTGGGTTTCTGCTTTAGACATTTAAACCTTTGTTGTAGCAGTTGTTGGTGGTAATATTTCACACGAAGAATAACTTATCACGACATGAGAAACACAGAGTTGTGTTCCCATTCACGCCAAAGGTGTTCAGTGCAGTGTTCCTCATCAAACCACATATTTATGTCATGCTGGAACAGGAAAAGACCCTCCCTAAACTGGTTGGAAGCATACAATTGTCTTAAATGTCATGGCTTCACTAGAACTAAGGGGCCCAAACCCTGCAAAACCATGTCAGACGATTATCCCTCCTCCTGCAAACTTTACAGTAGGCACTAGGCAATATAGTGGTATTCTTCTGGCAACGCAGATTCATTCATCAGACCTCCAGAGAGCGAGGCGGGATACATTCAGAACACATGTCCAGCGGCACTGTGCTTTACACCACTCCAGCTGATGCCTGGCATTGTGCATAGTGATTTTCTGGTATACTGCCACTCCGTTATAGAATCCCATTTAATGAAGCTCCTGACTCTCAGTGCTTGTGGTGAAGCTGCTTTCAGATGCAGTTTGGAGAGATGAGTAATGCTAGAGAGGACAGAAGATTTTGTATGCACTACTTGCTTCGGCACTCAGCAGTCCTGCTCTACGAGTGTGTGGTCTATTGCTTTGTTGAGCTGTTTCTCCTTGAGGTTTCCACTTCACAATAATAGCATTTACAGTTGACTGTGGAAGATCTAACAGGGCAGAAACTTCACAAACTGACTTGATGCAAAGTAGATAGTGGTTGCGCATACTGGAGAAGAAAGTCACAGTAATATAAAATGTGGCAGGAGCAGAAAAGAATGTTTTTTTTAAAAAAAAAACATTAAAAGGTCAATAAAAATAGCACAAACGTGTTTCACCTACTAAATAGCCTATTTAGTAGGTGAAACGTGTTTGTGCTATTTTAATTGACCTTTTAATGGTTTTTAACCAGAAAGCTGAAAATAAAGTTTTGGTTTTTTTTAAAAAAAAAACATTCTTTTCTGCTCCTGCCACATTTTATATTACTGTGACTTTCTTCTCCAATATGCACAACCACTATCTCCTGTGACCTCCAAGTTTTTTTTACCAAGCCAAGAAGAGGAAACCTTGGCGAGCGGGCTGCTGCTATTTATAGGACTTATATAGGATATATTGTTCATAGCGCTTTTACCTTCCTATTTTTTGCTTGACTTGATGCAAAGGTAGAATACTACGATGGGGCCATGTCTAAAGTTACTGAACTCTATGGTATGAACCATCTACTGCCAATGTTTGTCTATGGAGATGGCTGCCTATGTACTTGATTTTATACACCTATTCGCAATGGGTCTAATGCGAGGGATTCTGGGTAGGTGTGGGCAAATTGGAACAAATTTTATAAAATGGATATATACGCAAAAAAAAGGTTATCATTAACCTGATGTGCACATACCTACCCAGAATCCCTTGCAGTGGTGGCACCACTACAAGATTTCTGTGGGAATAACAAGTCTCTGGTCTTATCTGGTGGTTGGAGATTACTGTATAATAATGTCTCTACTACCCCTTTAAAGAAAAGGGTTGGACAATACACTGTTAGTGTTAATGTAAAGCAACATAGTTCTTAGATCATGAACCAGTTAAAGCAATTAGAGGATATAATATACACAAATATATGCATTTTATTAACATATAAATGTTTTATATTTCTCTTTAGAATGAGGCTGTAACAGTCCTTTAAATACTACAGTGAAAGGACAACGGAGCTCCACAGGGAAACATGTAAGCTTGGTTATATGCTACACGAAGTGAGCAGAGAAAACTTGTGACAATTACTTAAAAAATATTTCCTAATTTCTCATTAGTAGCAAAAACAAAATGTAGGCAGTGTTTTTGTCTTCAGATATACCTGTGGTTGTTAAAGGAGCACTTCCCTGCAGTTAAAAAAAAACAAGTCTTTTTTAACTCTTCCCCAAGCACTTCAAAGTAAAAGCATTCATATTTACACCTTTTGCACATGCTCAGTTATCAACCTTAATAGAAGCAGCTGCCGCCATTTGCGTGTATGCTATGTGAACACTGGTTTGCTAGTCTGCTGCTACTCCCAATATGAACACAAGTGTTACTGAGCAAGCGCAAGTTGTACATCCTAATGCTTCAGTAGGGACAACTAAAGCAGAAACGAGCCAGAAATCTCATTTTCTAGCACCAATAACTTCATGCAAAATGGACAGAAGGTGTGTTAAAAAAATAAATAAATGCTAGTCTGTTCCTCTAACATAAACTTTGTTTTGCTATTCAGTGGGTATTTTAATAGTGTTTGTACAACATATACATCTACCACGCTGGAACCTCACACAATTTATCTTCTTTTGTAGGTGATGCAAGCATGGGTCCCTCCTCTGCTCCTTATTCCCATTTGTCTGCACACACAAACTTTCTAATGGATAATTTTACCGCCGTTACAGAATTCTTCAGTACAGGTACATCTAACATCTCAGAATGCTCAGCAGATGAGAGATCATTAGATGTGGCCTTAGCAGTATTATATGGAATTGTTTTTATCATTGGGCTGACGGGTAACGTTTTAGCCTTGTATGTTTTCCTGTGCATCCACAGCAAAAGAAATTCCATCCAAGTGTACCTCCTCAACACAGCCATAGCAGATCTGTTAATGATTTTCTGCCTTCCCTTTCGGATAGCGTATCATCTTTTACGCAAGTGGAATTTGGGTGTTGTTTTCTGCAAAGTCATCGGTAACTTGTTTTACATGAACATGTACATGAGCATCGTCCTTCTGGGCCTAATAAGCATAGATCGTTATGTTAAAGTTAAAAAGTCCCTGCGGCGCCACAAAGCGCCCAACAGAAAATGCAGCATTCGGATTTGCTGCTGTTTGTGGGCCGTAGCAACCGTTGCCGTCATTTTTCTCATTGTTAATCAGTCAACGAAAGAAAACACAAACGGGAACCTGTGCTTCTACTACACGGACAAAAAGGATGTAGTTTGGCAAGCAGCATTCAACTACCTAGTTGTGCTGATCTTCTGGCTTGTTTTCCTTTCACTGATTTTGTCTTATGTGAAAATTGCAAAGAACCTTTTCAGAATATCCAGGGAAAGATCTCATCTCCCAAGTGCTGGAAAATATATTGGCACGGCGCAGAAATCCTTCTTTGTGCTTTTCATCTTCACTGTATGCTTTGTGCCTTACCATACGTTTAGAATTTTCTATATCGCGTCTCAGCTGCAGAATACTTCCTGCTATTGGACCGACGTCATTCACAAAACCAATGAGATAATGCTGGTCTTGTCTGCTCTGAACAGTTGTCTAGATCCAATCATGTATTTCCTACTCTCTCGAAGCATCCGGAAAACTGTATTTCAGCTGATCTGCAGAGTTAGAGGAGACTCCGGGAGGAGCGAGAGCAATACTTCGGATATGCATCAGGGACATACTTTGAATGAAAATGTTTGTGTGCCAACTCCCAGCACTCACTCCCACAGCACAATTGGTTCCAAGCTTAGCAAAAACAAGGGTTTTGGATAAAGGAAACCGATAATTGTACTTGCCCTGCTCCATGATCAACCGTAAAAGTAATGGCAAACAGAATATAGTGGATTATAGTTGAACTGTCAAAAAAAGAAAAAACCCCAAAAACATGAAGTTGTTATTCTGGAAAGACCGCAAAATGCTTACATCGTACTACATCAACTTTATGCATGCTAGAAAGGCACGTGATTTTTACTTAGTGATTTGTATCACAGGACAACATCTTAATAGATGATACGGTTATTAAGCCTAACTTTAAGATTAACTGATAAAAATGATTTTTCTCGTACAAATTTCAGTCTGTTGCTGCAAGGTGTTAAGCAAGAACATACACAAGTTCATACATGGGTTGCTATCCTTCTTGCAGTGTGGCATACAGTCACTATTTTAAAAAGAAAGGGTATTCTTAATGCTTTATTTTTATAATTCCAATTCCAGGAAGCGTCCACTTTATCTAGTAAAAAAATTATACACAAAATCAAGTGCAATAAGAAACTTGTTTTGTTCAAGACAAACACGAGTTTAATATTAATTGCATTCAATATTGTCAGTGTTAGTTTTAAGGGTAGTAATGAATAAGATCAATTTAAGAAGTTGCTCTTTCAACTTTAGATGGCTTCCGAGGACAAAAATAAACTGGGGAAAAATCCTTCAATTGGAGGGGATGTCCTTTGAAAACATTTCGTCACCCCTACGATAGCAAAAAGCTTTATTTATCTGACTATATACATACACTACATAGATTGACCTAAAAAGTGGGTTTACTTGAATATAAAACACATGCAAATGATCCAGAAGAGAAGGGATAGAAAAAAAAAATTGCTCAGTAATCTCAGTAACTACACTGTATTGTAGTACCATATGCTTCAATGCCCACATACTAATGAAAAGGGTTGGGTTGGAACATTATAGCCTACATTCTCTTTCTACCTTCTTGAGATTTAGGAGTTATTTACTTTTAATGTGAAAGATAATTGTAAAGCCTCTGCACCGCGACCATGTTCTTCAGTGGGTTCCTACATTCTGCAGATGAGATAAGTCCCTTCCATTTGCTGCTCTTGGTACCATTTCATAAGGTATGGTGGGTAACGGTGATGGAAAACCCTTCCACTTGGTACCAAAGCCTTAGTAGCAGGCTGGGGTTTCAGGGACACAGAAGAGCTATTGGGTTTTATTCTGAAACAATTTGCTAAGGTGAATGTCCATGCCGGTGCATGAATTAAGGAGTCAACTGATTTTAAGAGCCAGGCCCGGAAAATCAAGTTGCTTGTTTTTTTTGAGGTTTCACAGCTGCGAGCACGCTTTACTGTCAAGTTAACATATCTTTTGGAGAAGAACTAATACAGTAACACCTCCACCTACTGTCTGGAGTGCTATTTACACATATTATAAAATACATACCACGTGCTATGGTTCCTCAACAGAATTACGGTAATAATGCCAATTCTGAACACAGAAACTGCAGATGCCTGCTACCATATATGGATATTTTCACATACACGCAAACATACATGATGTGGGTTAGAATAGAAATGTATTGCGCACACATTAAGTTTGGCGAAACAAGTTGAGAGTTGAAATATAAAAAGTTGTTAAAATATGTAAAATTCTATGTTATTAGTCAAAAAGATGTGGCATAAAGTTTGTCTGGTGCTGTGAGCTCACACCAAAGGTGAAAAACATATCCTGTTTCGCTAGTAGTGGCTTCTTCAGAGGTGTGAATGAGTAGTTGCAACATACAGTAACCAAGCGTAGGGCGTTATCCCGTCATGTGAAAGATAGCATACAATCTAACCTAACACAAGTCAGTTGGGTTACACTAAAATTTGGTACTTGCACAGCAACTCATGTAGGTGTAATTTATAGACCCATGGGCAGTAGAAGAGTTAGATAATCTACTAATTGTGGAAACTGCTAAAATGACTTTGAGGGGGGAAGTTAGTGCAGGAGTGCAGATATTCTAAATTCCCTACTGGGATTATCTCATACATATATATTTTCTGTAGATACCATTATGTGAGTCATATCACCTAACCTAACAGAATAATAATGATAAACTATGCTAAAAATTGAAGAAAAAATGACTTATTTGAAAAACATTTTACTCACCTACAAAAGCTCATGAAATAAGCTGCTAAATAGATTGTAATATTTGTACCGAGTTTAGAAATACCCTTTTTTTTTGCAAGTTATAGGGCAACAAGTACAAGTAGCGTATTGATATTTAAAAAAAAATAAATTAATTTACAGCTCCTGGTATGTGTCACATAGAAGACTTAAACTTCTACCGGAGTTTGGATTTGGCAGTGGCTGCGTGATGACAGAGAGTTGTAGTCAGTAGAGTATATTCAGAACAAGGCCTTGTTACAAATGTGGTAGCCCAGGGATCAGTACTTGGACACATTCTCTTTATTTTTACTACTGATATTGCAGAAGGTCTTGATATAAGGTATATTTTTTTTGCTGATGACACTGCAGGGTTGATGTTCCTGGAGGGATAAGCCAAATGATTTAGGTACAATAGAAAAATGGTCAGAGCTTTGGCAACTGATGTGTAATGTGGATAAGTGCAAGATAATGTTCCTAGGACATTAATAAACCCAAGGACAGAGTATAGAATATTTGATACAGTCCTAATCTAAACATCCAAGAACAGAGATTTAGGGGTAAGTATTTCAGGACACAATAGAGCAACAGAAAATGCTGGCAGAATGCTTGGTTGTATAGGGAGAGGTATTAGCAGTAGAAAGAGTAAAGTGCTCAGAGCACTGGTGAGACCTCACTTGGAGTATTGCGTACAGTACTGGAGACTGTGTCTCCAGGATATAGATAGGGCAACTACTAAATTGGTTCTGGGATTGCAGGATAAAACATACCAGAAAGGTTAAATAATGTTTACATTTATAGCTTGGAAGAAAGATGAGACAGGTGATATGACAAACATTTAAATACTTAACGGGAATCAGCATGAGAAAGGAAGTGGGTTCATTCAAAAGAAGAAATACTACCACAACAAGAGGACCTGCAAATGTTTAAAAGTAGTATCAGAAAATATCACTTAACTGAGAGGCTAGTGAATGTATGGAATAGCACAAGTGGACATTAATACAGTGATGGAGAATAAGCATGCATGGGATAGGCATGAGGATTTCCTAGATATTATATAAGGGGCCGAGTGGTTCTTATCTGTTGATGCTTTCCATATTGCTCAGGCCACAACCTTTTACTCCTATAAGAGCGCATCTCTGGTTTTTGTGCTTTGTGTATCACATTTTCAGCAACTTAGCTTTACCACAAGGAAGTTTTGCTTTACCGAGAGGGAGATAAATGGAACAACCTCCCAGTAAAAGTGAGTATATAGCGAGGAATTTGAAATTTAGGTATAAAGCTATCCTGTATTCGATATAAGACAAAGGACTGATTAAGGTGCGACTCTACATTGGGGAAAATGGACACACTCTTATCTGTCAGTTCTAAGATTTTATTTGCATTCATTAAGCTTGAAAGAAAAAAATATACTCGGGTTTATCAGAGAGAAACAGCAGCACCAGCATAATGCCCCCAGTGCACATTAAGCCCTCGAAGTAGATGTGGCTATGACACAGAGCTAACACAGTTACCATCTTCGGTTTTATGAAACGTTGCTAGGGTAATACACAAATGTCATATTGCAAATAACCATTTCCTCTCTAAATAGTAGCTTTTACGCTGGAGGTTGATTGGTATTTGGTATGCTGATTAAACGTCACTTCCTTTTTTATATATATAAACAGGCAGGCTCTAGTGAAAATATATGCTTTAAGTTAAATAGGAAGTTCATGTATAACACTCAGACACTTACAACTCTACCACTATACTTGAGAAGACAAACCGGTAACAGGTAATGACATACACTGTCAGTTCTCTCTAATTTCTGAGATTATATATATATATATATATATATATATATATATATATATATATATATATATATATATATATATATATATATATATATATATATATATATATATATATATATATATATATATATATATATATATATATAAAATAACTGTGTGTTTGGGTAATAATGGACTGCTTATGCTTCGGGGAGGCTTCTATCCAGCCAAAATATTGCATAGTTCTAATTTTGCATATTATAACCTATTCAGGCAAAAGCCTAATTGCCATTTCTATGGCACTACCTGTGTTACCTTAGCACAATCTACTACACAAACACCCTAAACCCGTATTACATTGACTGTTGTAAACAAAACAGAATGTCTCAGTCTTAATCACCTAGCCAGACACTGTGACAAGTTTAAGTCTATGGAAGAATGGACTTCAGTGGCATTGCAATAAAGAATCGGCTCATAGTGTGGTGATTGTACAGAGAAAGAGACCCAATATATATCACACAACAATAATGTTATCTGCAGATAAAAAAGTTTATTGAAACAAAAATGAGACAACCAGGTTTTTGTCAATGTTAAGCTACATTACTGTATTCTACGCTAAAGAAGTTGTTTTTTTATTTTTTTTTATTTATTTCCATGTGACTTTAAACTATGTAGTACACTGGGTCAAGTTGCCTTTCTTTGTAGAACTTATTACTAAACCTATCTTCCCATAAAAAGATAACATGTTTTAGCTAAAAGAAAGCAGGACAGGTTCCCATGATTAGCTGACATGCATATAATCATATGCATAAAAAGGCAGCTGCATTGCTAATCGCTTTCATGCGCCAGTAACTTTTTCATGGTACTGTCCCTTTTAATGCTTGCCTGCTGCAAGAACTGCAATAACTGTTTGTGCTTGAGAAGGCTACGTTATACACTATGCCTGCGCATACAATGCATGCATTGCCAATAAGCATTGTGTACTTAATCATAACTTATTTTTAGGCAGCCGATTGAAGTCATGTGGAACAACTCATCATGTATCAAATCGAGTAGGATTTCTACTGTTGGCATTCCCATTCTCTACTCGTTGATGTTTGCGCCCGGCTTGTGTGGAAACCTATTAACTCTTTGGATATTTGTCAGGTATATAAACAAAAAGACCTCGACACACATCTATTTGATCAACCTGGCAATTTCGAACGTGATGGTGTCTATGGGCATGCCCTTTCAGGTTGCCTATTACACGAATGCAAACCACTGGCCTTTCCGTTCTACAAAATGTATGGTGGTGATCAACGCTTCCAACATTTTGACCCACAGCAGTATGGGTGTAAGCATTACTATTTTCTGCTGGATTGCCGTCAGCCGTTATGCCACGCTACTGAGAAACGAGAGAAGGATGCAGAATTCTGCTCGGATATATGGGAAGATCATTGTTGGGCAGCTTTTAAAAACATTTCGCAACCCTAGATTTGCCAAGTATCTGTGCATTTGCGTGTGGATTGTTGTATTGTGTCCAAATATTTTGTTTTCCTCTAGCACACAGCACGATGGTCCACACAATTTGTGCTTCAATGAAGACGTTGAAATTGGAAATTCATTTACTATAATAGGCACATTAGTGGAATCTGCTTGCTATTTTGTATTTACTACTATAGTGTTACTGTTTTACTACTTCTTCATTAAGCACATAAAGGATCTACAGGCCAATAGCAGCATCTGCAAAAAATACCTAATTCACAGGATAGTACAAAGAAATATTATTGTAATAATAGTTTTGTTAGTGGTTTGCTTTGCCCCTTATTACGTCTCTAGAATCCTCCTCTATGCATTTCAGGGGAACTGCAGGCTACAGAGCAGTTTAGTGGAAATAAAATGCGTTTTACTTTGCCTTGCCGAACTCAGAAGTTGCACTGACCCAATTGTGTATTTGTGCCTAGATGAGGTCTTCAAGAGAAACGTTCACAGGATTTTTTGCAAGGCTTCCGATGAACACACTGACTCAACAGCAGCCAATAAGCCCAACACTCAGACAAATAGTGGAAGTAAGAGTGTTTCAATAGCTAATGCAATTTCTGAGTTAAAGCAGTAAGTGGAGAACATCTGACCTACAATACTTTTGCTATTAGTTTGTGCTGTTCTTGTTAGCGTTTATTGCTCATATCAGCCCCTGATGTTTCATTCTGGACAAGGTAAAGCGATAGTGTGCAACAACATGCTTACATGGAGCAGTACTCTCTTAACGTCACCTAGGCACATTAAGAATATAGTCAAACCTATTAAAGTGGAGCACCTTGCGATTCGGTCCACATCATAAGGTACTCTCAGCAACTTAACCCCCAACCCCCCACAGCTGTCAGGGACTAAACATCCTTTACATCTATCACATCTTATGATTTTACAATATGACAATATAGTCATATAGTATTTCCTTTTCTCAGTTTTATATTGCTTTGTAACTTCTTACAACATTTTGGCAGTTTATATATACACATAAGAACTAATTTCTGTTTAATATTTATGGGATGCAAGTTTTTTTTATTGCAGAGAATACATGCGAAAAAAGGGAAACACACACATACGTTTGAAGTAAAAAATAAAGTTTTTGGCTCCCTGGCATTTTCAGATTTAAATCAAAATTTTGGTAACTGACCAAAAATGTTTGTACGGGAACCTCACAATATATGTTAAAAATATATATTTTGAATTATCTATGTGATCCATGATTTTCATTTTAAAGCTATGTATTCTCATTTTAAGGTTTTTTTATTATTTTATTTCTCAAGTAAGCCAGCATTGTAGACTTGTTTTTGTTTATACGGTGCACTGAATAACTCAAGAAACTGGGGTTGCAGGCAAACTGTTCAAATGCATCGGCCATACTCTAATAATGCTTGCTATGCATTTGCATGGGGAAAATTTAAAAGGTCACACAGCTACTGAATACAAATGTCGGCAGTGTCCCTTTAATGGTAGTAAATACATTCCTTAAGATGTCTAAAATGGCATCTCACCTTTACATCTCTGTGAATGATGTTGTTATCATGGCAGTACCTCAGGGCTTCAAGAATCTGGCGCATGTAGTGACTGCAAAAAAATAAAAAAAAACTCAATACAGAGGTATTGCAACAGCATAGTATGGCACTAGACATTGTGGTTTTTTTTGTTTTTTTTTTGGGGGGGGCGGCACACTGCAGGAGTCATGAGTGAGGCTACCATATAGGAAGCTGTTAAAACCCAAAACAGCGCAGCGTAGTTCCCCCAAAACACTATTTAACACACAGTGACATTCACATACGCTCATTAACATACTCGCGCACACACACACACTTTTTTAACCTCTACATTTGTTGGGTCAGGATAGCTCGTCTGCTGCCTGTTCTCTCACAGTCCTCACACACTGCTTGCATCCGAGCGCTGGGAAATGACATAACCCAAACCTGCCAAAGCCTGGGCGCCAGGCACAAATTTGTCGCCATGGCAACATGGGATTTGTCGAGCGCTCACTTACTATATATCGCTTAATGTGTGTATTTCCAAATACATTGCTTTACGAAATTATAAAACGTTAGATTCCGATGAGTTAAAGCTCATGATTAATGGATCTTACAAGAGTTCATTTACAGCAGTCACACTTTCCAAAATACCTCTCCTTAGATCAGTGATGGTGAATGTTTTTGGGCCTAAGTGCCCAATTTTCTGCATTGAACCAAGTTGAGGACCCTGAAGTGCCAACACAGCACATAATATACTTGCACAAGCATATGCTCACAAGCAAATCCATACACACAGGCATGCAGCTTTGGCAGACACATACATAAGCAATTGAGCTATATATATATATATATATATATATATATATATATATATATATATATATAATAACGTGGCATTACTTTTGGTGTAAAAAACCCCCTCCTTTTCCCCTATCTTAAAGAAAAGACAGTTGCAGCACATGAGTTCCATCTGAGATGCAACCAAACACCTTTCACCCATCCTGTTTAAGTCGTGGGTGGACAAATTTGATTTGGATCTAGAAGCCAGCCAAAACTGGCTGTCCGCTGCTGCCTCCCATGATTATGCCAGGGCACACGGTGACTGTCACCCTTACACCAATACCAGGCATACCACCCAGGTGCCAGGAAGTTATTTTCAGTTGCCATGGCGAGCCCAGATCTAAGTATAAATTTATATACCGCTCTTCTATATCTCTCCATAATTGTGTTATATTTCCCCTATCTCCCCATCTGAAGTTCTGTAGTGGGAGTGAGAGGTCTTGATGACATCATATCATGGCTCTGAACATCAGGATATGAGACTCGCTTTGCGAGGGAGCAGTGAAACAGAGGTCTATTTGAACAGACCCCATGATCCCTTTTATTTTGGGCAGGTTAAAGGGAGATCCAGGATCTACCCAACTGGCCCTACTCCTCCAGTGGTCAATCCAGCATGCCACCACAAAGGCCTTGGCATGCCTGTTGTGGCACATGTGCCATAGGTTCGCTATTGCCGCTTTAGAGTAAATAATCTGATGGCAGTACATATGTAGACCTTAGAGGAGAGAACAGAGAGATGATTAAAGCCTTAAAATGTGTAAAGGGATTAAACAGAGTCCAAGAGAAGCACAAGAATTAGAGTGCATGCTTGGGCAAGAAAGGGGACGATTAAGGCTAATGCAAGAAAAGGCTACTTTGTAAAAGGAGTAGTAGAAGTAGTATAGGCAAACAATATAAAGATATTCAAGAACCATCCAAGCTCAAACCCAGGGTTATACCTATAAATGGAAGTGAAAACAGTTTATTACTCCTCTTAAACACACCAAGCCCTAAGCAGTTTCGGTTTTAAAGCAGCCACAGAATGCTAATGTGGTAATGAACACTCTGGAAGCTCTAGAAAGTGAGCTTCAGTAATCTAATCACATAAATTAGGAGGAAATGAAGAAAAATAAAAAGGGTCATGAAATGCTCAGCACTTCTGTAAACTAATGATCAAACATTAGCATATTTTTCTATTTCAACATGTTAGAAACCAAAATTAGATTACACTGGCTGGCTCAGTGCTGAAACGCAAGCACCATTTCATTATGCTGGTATTACTACGTACCTGGCAACCGCTTCACTGTAGACAAAACCAGCGTCTGCTCTCTTCACAATCTCAAAACACAGGTCGGCTCCATCCATACTGTAATTAAAGACGGAAAGGAATCAGTGTCTGCCGTGAAGCTGAAAACATGACCTACCTGAACAACGAGTCTTCATAGAAGAAAACACCACCACACCGTATACATTTGAAATCTGGGTACAAAATATTGCAAAACTAGCATGCATAATCAATATTCTGTTCTGACATTTTCATTACTTCAGACTTTCAATAAGCTACCAGAATCAAACAGACAAGGAATTAACGATGACTATGTGTGATGATGTACACAATAGAAAATTATAATATATATAATATATATATATACACACACACACATATATATATAGTATTACTTATTACATCCTGAAACATACACAGATTTAGTGTACCAGACTGTAAGAGGATTTTAAAGGGCTTTAAAAGGGATAATTTGCACCCATGATTGTTACTTTCTTTGGAACAATCAAATTCTCCACGCACGCTCCACGCATTTAGAAGTCTGTATCACAGTGGTAAATTCAGAGACACATTAAAGAAGATTCCAATTGATATTCACGTTCTAGTTTTACAGTAATTCACTTCACCAAAAAGCACACATAATCGGAGCCGACAGGACTTCCTCTGAAGTAATCAGAAGCACTTAGTCGGCGTGGAAAGATGAGTAAGAAAGGCCACAATTTCAGAAACAAAAAGCAGGGCAAACCTTTCAGCTTATAATATGCTAGAGAAACATGACAAGATCACAGATGTTATGAGAGAAAAGCTGCATAATACACTACAGGTGGAAATTTACACACCTACAGAAATTAACTGTGATCAACGGTGTATTTTCAGATTCATTAAAGAGACACTCCGGTCATCATACAGTTTCATGCAAATGATAGCTGGGAGGTCCGTTTAAAATTTTTATGGCGTCCCTTTTGAAAACGCATGGGGATTCTGTATAATACTTCCAAATACTTCTAGCTCTTTACTCATTCATCAGCTCGCTCACAACTGAACATGTCTCCCTGCACGTGACAAACATCAGAGGACTTTATAACATTAATCTTTTGAGGGTTTCTCAGGGAGATCTCCTTATCACATATACAAAGTAGCCCAGAATATATATATTTTATCTCACCAGCCAGATTGAATCACCAGTATCTATTTGTAGCTGGATGTAAGAAGCATTTAGTTACACTGCTTTTTTTTGGGGGGGGGGGGGATTCTAATAAAAATACAATTTGAATTGCTTAATATGAACAGCACAGATATCTTATTTAGTTTTAAAGCATCACAGCCAGCCCAAGTAAACCTGTGCGTTGACTATTAAGTACAGACATATGAATGTTTCTGTCTCTAATGCCCCTTATGTCGTGGTAGGAGCCTCCCTGCAACTGATGATGGGATGGATAAGTGAAAAAAATATTCTTGAGAAGCTGGTAAGCGTACATGACATTAAAGAAAACAGGATTCATCAGACCAGGCCGCCTTCTTCCATTTCTCCATGGTCCAGTGCTTATGCTCACGTGCCTATTGTAGGTGCTTTCGGCAGTGGACAGGGGTCAGCATGGGCACTGACTGGTCTGTGGCTATGCAGATCCATCCGCCAAAAAAACGTGATCCACTGTGTGTTCTAAGACCTATCAAAACCAGCATTAACTTTTTCAGCAATTTGAGCTACAGTAGCTCGTCTGTTGGATTTGACCACATGGGCCAGCCTTTATTCCGCCGATGCGCATCAATGAACCTTGGCCACCCATGGCACCCAAGCGGTGTTGCCGGTTCCCTGATTTTCCTTTCTTGTACCACTTTTGATAGGTACTGACTGGCAACACCCCATGAGAGTTGCAGATCCTTATGCTTGCCCATTTTTCCCGATCAACTTTGAGGATGAAATACTCACTTGCTGCCCAATATATCGCATCCACTGACAGGTGCCATGATAACAAGATTATCTGTGTTATTCACTTCACCTGTCAGTGGTCATAATGTTATGGCTGATCGGTATATAATCACTTTGGGTTCTCACCATTAGTTAGTAACTAATGGTAAAAGCCTGAACACACCTGATCTCTTCTCTTTAGAATTATGTAGTCCTTGAGTTAAAGCCCTAAAATAATCTTAGTCTCTTTAGCTTCATTGTTCTGATTTTTAGAGCTGCCCTACCATAAACACAATAGAAGCAAGCTGTTAACATTACATCAAAACGTGAAAGTACAAGGTCAGAACAAGACAAAAACAAAACTAAACAAAAACAATGACAATGGACTACCTTGAATCAGAATGCACTGGCCAGGAAAGTAATAGAACTCATATAAAGAAACTGAACTTTAGTTAATAAAAAAATAAATAAAAAAGTAAAAAACAGCAAATATGAATGGTTTCATTCTGTGTTCAATGCCATAAAATATTCCTAAAGGAATGTGGCACAAACTTAGCTTATTGTTGCAAAAGTTAAGTGTGGCATTTACTCTTTTTACTATTTACATTAATATGTTCTTAAATTTTTGCAGATCATACACATAAAAATAACCTTGGGTTCGTTAGAAGAAGCCAGATATATTTGTAGGATGCACATGAAGTTTAGCAAAATCGGCTTATATTTGACAAGATACAGTTCCCCAAATTGCAGTTTTTGTTCTCGCTAAACAGAAAGGAACTCAGCAAACTGAATTTGCAGACAATCCCTCCCCCACTTGCACGTTTAAGCAAGTTGTCCCTGTGTATTCATCAAGATATGCGTTTATTTAAAAATGTATTTATTTAAAATGAATCCACATCTAGAGATACTCAGGTCTGACCCAGATTTTTTTAAACTCATCCCAAGCACATGCTCAGAGTCATACAGACTGGCGCAGACACTTTTTTGCTGTGATTTAATATCTGAGCATCTCAAACGGTGGAATAAGTCACAAATTAAGAAAAATGAAGAACTATGAAGAACACATTTACCTCCTTATAATTACTTGATCTCAGAAGGAAAGTTAGCATTATTTCTGCATTTTTTGCAATAGAATATATGCTATATATTAAATGGATAATATATGAAGAATCTCAGGGAAAGTGTCCATCTAAGAGTTTATCTTTGCTACTACTTCAATATACGATTGCCACATTATTTTCAGCTAGGGAAAGGGTCATCAAGCACTTACTACACTTAGTACAACAGCACCCTCTGCTGTTTAGCATAATTGTCTACTTCCAGTAGGAATGAATAAGATTTTCTCATAACCGCAACGGTTCTAGCCAACATACTCAAAATAGGACTGAAGTTGTTCATGTGTATTCATGTACTGCAGTGTTCTTTAACACTGCTATTAGTTTGCACTCTTGCACGGGATGATTCGTTTAGTGATTATCACCACTAATAGAAAAACCTATCAAGACGATATATCATGTTTAATCTGAACAGTCTGAACAGGTTGGACTTGACGCAACATGAGTTACTGGAATTTCCTTCAACCAGCCATGTTTTTTTCATTTGAGCTGAGATTTTCATGTTACTTACTGTACATAGTTTTCAAACATCATGACTGTGTGACCATGCGAACACACGGTACCCTACATCACAATGTTTTCTACATGCAATTATTCTTGCGTGAAAACAGACACTGCACAATGCCAATTGCAACAGCAGACTTTACCACGGAGGGAAGCACTTACAATTCGAAGACCATGTAGAGCATTCCATCTGAGCTGTACGTCTCCAGGAGCTCGACAATGTGTGGATGTTTTAGCATGTGACATATACTCGCTTCTCTCTTCAAATCTGTAAATTAAAGAGGGGGAAAAAATGAAGAAATGTTACAAAAATAACAGCAACGTTACTAACTAGATAACTGTATTTATTGCCCATACGGAAAGCACAGCATCATGGAAAGCTGGGGGATGTGTGGCAAACGTTCCTCCATAAGCAGCCTCCTCTCTAAAAGGTATAACAATACAATGTGCTTCAACTGAAATATGTGCTTCAAATATTCCATTTTTTCCTGCAAAATAAGGTTTTCTTTAGGTAGACAGGTAAAGAACAGTATAAATGCAGGGAGTAACAAGACTGACGCACTAGAAAAAAGACTCAGCTAGATGGCGTTTACTGTGAAAAACACCCGTTTTTTTTCCCTGTTCATTAATATTTCTGCAGTCACCTGGAAAAGCGTTGGGCTTTATTGAGAAATGTTGATTTTATGTTATATTCTCTATGGGGGGGATGAAGGGAGGTCTGGGTTTTTAAGTGGGCCTGGGCACCAGCCAATGCTCTCCTCGTCACAAGTTGGCCGGCACGGACCTAAAGCATGAGCAAAGAAGCCCTTTTCTGTTGCCTTACGAAATCGTGTTAGGCGGATTTAGATTTTTCAAACATTTATCACATCTGGTCATTTGTGAAACACACCCACAAAAATATTTGATTTGTAATTATAATTGGCATAATTTGGAAATGACGGACGTCAGCGATTTATTTTATTTGTATATTATTTACTCCCATTTTTTGTTGTGCATGTGACTTATACTGTTAGAAGTGTATATATATGCAGTATATCCATGGTTTGCACATAGGCAGTGGTCAGGCTTTACATTAGGTGGTACATGAGATGCCAATGCTTAATCTAAACATGGTGTGACATAATGAAGGAATCCACAATAAGCGTAATTTTACATTGTGTTTCATTTTGTGTTGGTGGGGGGGGAAAAAAAAAAGAATGGCTCGAGGGTCCCCAAGCTTTTTAACCTGGCCTTGACAGGAGACTGCTTCATTTTGTAGTGGAAAATGCTGGTGGCTAAAATCTGTATGCAGATTGCAAATTTCTCTTAAAGGGAGAAAAAAAATATATATATATATAAAGTGCCATTAATCTTGGCTACTGATAATGGTGCACTACTGTCTTTTGGGTTAAATAATCAACAAATGAGCTAAAAACCAGATTTTAGTCAACGCTAACCTACATTGTTGTGTACAGCACTGTATCGTATGCTCAAGGGGGAGAATAATGTTTTCAAAGGGACCCCTAACAAAAATGCTGTAACGAACACTTCCTTCATCTACTGTGAAAGCCAGATTGCATACATAGATAACCCCATACACATTATATATCACAGATATAATTTAGTTTGATTTTATATAGGCTCTGTTAATTTAGGTATTTTTATTTTTTATTTATTTTTTTTAAGCCAACAGAGAAAATCTGGGCAATTTATCACAGTAAATACCATATATTGTCAAGTTCAGGGCTAAAAGGGGAAATAATTATTTCAGCATTGTAATCCTGTGAGCTTAATTATTTTGTATAATAATGGCATGGGTCCTTTGGTGTGTCTGTCTAAAGAGATTATTAGGGTATGGTTTTCACTTAATCGTATTTGGTTTCTGCACTGGGAGTGGATATAGAGAATTTACTGACCACAGGGAACAGACACAAAAAGGACAAAGAAAAGCTGTAATATTCACTATTCGGTAGGAAAGATATAAGAACTTTTATTCTCATCATTTTGTAACCTTTTTTTGTCAATTATTTTACCTTCAAGAGGAAAAAAAAAAAAAGATAAAAGGGACACTCATTTTAGCTCCAAAAGCCACTTTTCTGGTTTTCTTGTATTTTGTAGATACATTTAACACGCTCTTATAAGAGGTCATGCAGCTCAGAGCACTCGCTATAACAGCAATACCGTTATGCTGGCGATGTCCGTAAGCAGATACCAGCAATGATCTTCATGTCCCTCTTCTGCTTTAAATCTCGTGAATCCAGATCAAAGCCCCCTCCACCCAGGTATTCAAGTGGCGTGGGTATTTTAATGTGTATTCCTCTGCTTGCCCTACCATTGTGGCATTTTTCCCCATTTATCTTTAGTTTTATTAATGTGATACAACGTACACGGGAACAAAAGCCACTGGTCTGATTTTCTGGACTGCTACTGATTTACAGATGATTTTGGTTGACTGATCTCAGAATGCCCAAAGATTATAAATACACATCAACGTAAGTTTGTGTAATAAATATTTCGACTTACTGGATAGAATGTTGTATCTAATTACCGTATTTGCTCAAATATAGGCCGCAATTCCCCCCCCCACTTTAAATCTTTAAAGTCGGGGTGCGGCCTATATTCGGGGAAGTGCCGGCACCGGAAGTTGTATATGCCCCGCAAGACACACGTGAGTCTGCTTTGGTAAGTTGTGGGGGGGCACATCTTGGGGGCAGAGTGGCAGCATATCTCGGGGGAAGAGGGCAGAGTGGTATCAGATCTACTTTTTTTTTTTTTTTTTTGTTTTTTTTAGCACCTTACTTAGAAAAGCACCTTACTTTTAGGGTGCGGCCTATATTCGGGTGCGGCCTATAACCGAGCCAATACGGTATAATAAAGAAAGACATAGAATTTGACGGCAGGTAAGAACCATACAGCGTTCCTATTACTACACCCTCTACAAACTAAAACCAGTAAATCTATTTACATGAGACTTCAGTCGCTGCTTGTACTTTGCTGATCCCCATTATGTATTTAAACGTTTCACATTATTCCCTTCTCATCTCCCAAATTTTACTCTTTCGTGACAAGGGGTGCATGGCTTGCAGGACAAAAGATTAGCAGTCCCTTTTCTGAATTCTCTCCAGAATGTCTACAGATGGTGACGGTGTCTGCAGAACTATACACACTATTGAGATCTGACCAGACATCTATGGCGTATCCACATGCCCTTTTCTGCTACTAATGGCTCTACAGATATACAACTCGGCACCCTGCTTGATTTTATTCCTATGCTGCACATTGTATGAGAATCAGAGGAAAAGTTTGCATCAAGAAGGCATATCTGTAAAGGGTGTATACACCTTCCATCCATTTAGTTGTTTACTAGCTGCGTGGCCACCGTTATTTTTCAGTTTTGATTTTCTATTTAGTCTCACAATGCAACGTATAAGTTACGCAACCTATAAAGCTATAAAGACAGAAGGTGTTTTGTGTCCGTTTTTAGTTGTTTTTTCTCCTCACAATCTCTATAGGTGGACTTTGCTAGTTGCAAGGATATTTTTTGACAATCTATACCGTGATTCTTACTCCCGTCATAATTGGCAACTACATTTGTCTGATCATAAAGCAATAAATCAGTTCTCAGTATCTGTATTCATTTGACACTAAGTAGTAATGAATAATCAGTTTTGCAACAGACCTGGTTCAATATCTTTTGTGAATTTATACTATAAGCCATAGCTAGGATATACTACCATATATTGAGGCTGACGGAGGGTAAAATCACGGTGCAGATAACAAGCGTAATAATTTGTGGCTCTACAGAGCTGCGTGTGTTGTGAACGCACACATTTGGAAAATAAAATGGAATTCCACTAGCAGAGTTAAAATTCTTTGATCCTACTTACCAACGTAATACATAGACAAATTAGCATTACCCGATGAGACCATTAGTTTAAGCCTTGCTAAGAATTCAGATACCTTATAATTCTCCTATATTTCTGAATTATACATGTTACGCTGACATTGAATGCAAAATCAATTATTGTACGGTGGCTATTTAAGAAACATCTTGTGTTATGCTGAAATTGACTATTTAAACTGGCTCTTCGTAATGTATGGCACACGTTTTACCTACAACAACTTGGTGTAAAAAAAAAAAGGTGTAAAAGAAAATACACCCTCTGATTTCTATGTTTTTATATATCAGGACATAATCATCTGCTCCTTAGCAGGTCTAAAAATCAGGTAAATACAACACATGACATATACTGACATGATTTATTCAACAAAAATAAAGCCAAAATGGCAAAAAAAGAAAAGAATTAAGGTAGTTTTTCCACACAGGCTGTAACAACGTCAGTATCTGGCAAAGTATATATTGATGGGAGTTATGCTGTGCCACCCTCAGTGTCAAAACGTGAATACATTTGGGGTAAACTTGCTTTACTATTTTTTACCTTCTGAAGTTCTAATACCATGTTATTGTTATTATTAGTCATTTGTCTACTTATCTCAAAATAACTTCTGTAAAGATATAGTCAGGGAGGGCACTTTTTTCTGTTCTTGCCTTGGGCATAAAGGGAGCCACCTATGGCTTTGTCCTTTTCGCTCCGTGGCTTCTTTAAAGTCAGAGCACCAGATGTCACGGACACTTTTAGTGTAACGGTGTTGGGGGTGCAAAGATGGCATTGGACTTGTTTGGGCCCACAAATGGCACTGACAAGCTGTTCGAAGACAAAGCTGGCACTGTGGGAAGTGAGTGGCATGTTACACGGTGAGGTCGGGTAGCCAAAAGAGGTGGATCGGCTGCAATATAAAATGAGTGTGGTTAGAGGGGTTATGTTTGTTATGGGGAGGAGTTGGCAATATTGCCTCACCCACCTGAGGTCAGCAAACATTTTGCACCCAGGCGTCAGTAACTGATTCTCAATGCTGCATTTGGGGAAGAAAACATTGGGAGTGCTGTCTGCCAAGAGACAGGTACTAGCCATCAGGAACGTAAACAAGTGAACCATCGCTGGTTTAGATGATCAAAGGGCATTTGGAGAAGCAAATGCCAAAGAAAAAATAAAACATATTTTTCATTCATAAGCACATGTAGTATGGTACATACTATGTACATATATACATATGGTATAGAATACAATGGTTACTGGGGCAGTTTCAGGCACTGTTCTGTATCCCTTATAGATTCCTGAAAATTTTGCCAAAAACTACCAGTAGCAACAGGGTCATTTCGGAAAAACCTATTACCATATGTAAAAACTTTAAATTTAATACACAAACGATACTCGTGCCCTTTGCTTTTGAATGTTGACTTGCACAGGAAGCAAATAAAAGAATCCAGCAGAATGCAATAGAACACCTAGTGTGTCATCGACACAAATCCTCTTCAACGTGGCATTAGTTTAGGAGAACATGCAGATGCTTGAACAGTGACAAGATGTCAATAGATTGCATTACATCTGATAAATGTCAGCATTACAGGAACTGAATACACAAGGTAAGCAAGGACCATGAATACCAATATCAAGTCTTGATAGAATTTAACCTGCATTACATTTTCAAACTGTCAAGCGGGGTTACAAGCCAGGAAATTAGATTTCGTTCTCCGACTGTTAAGTAATTAGTTGATTGTTTTACCAATGTTTATTGGCTTCTCAAGAAAGAACATTTTTGGTAAACTTTACAGAATACAAAAAAACCACACCAGAAACCTACTACTTAAGATATTTGCCCAAATAACTACCACCAGGAAAGCATCAAGAAGAACATTTTCTTGAAGACAAAATGATTATACATATATTTTTGGACTTTATATATATCGGAAGCGGCCATGTCAAATTTATAAGACTGGATCCATTTTTTCCAAAAAAGTGAAGCACAGTGCTAACCAGTTAAAAGTAACAGTTGTCCCTATTCCCACACCATGTCCTTTCACTTCTGTCTCCACGCATGATGGTGCACAGCCCCAAGAGTTTATCTCTTGGGGCTGTGCAGAGGAGCTGGTCAGCTATTAAAGGAAGGGTTTAGTGTCACAAACAGATTCACTAAAAGCACCTAACTATCCATTTCTAAGAAATAAAAGGCCACTTCTGAAGATGCTGCAGCATAAGCCTCTCCCACCACAATTAACACCACTTTTGGATGCTACAAGCAGAAAACGCTGCCAAAAAAAAGCTGTCTCAATGAAATCAGTGGGAGTGATTTTTTTTGCGCATGCACATGAGAAATCTCATTAGATCCCCTGAATGCGTCTCAGCTGGAAGTTAGTATGCCACTCATGAGCACTGATAAGCAGGAGCTGCATTCAATGGAACAGATTTTCTGCAAGAAAACAAGCTGGGGAAATGAATGTATAGGTGGGGATTGTGATGAATCCCTCTAACCATATGTGCAAGCTCCTGCATAGTGGGGATTCTAATGAATACCTCTAACCGTTGGAAGGTAATTAACAAAACTGAACAAACCTATGAAGGGTTTAGAATCTGTACAAAAAAAAAAAGCTAGCAGGAGAGAGATCTATAAAAGATCAACAGGAGAGAAGAAAGTTTGATGCTAGCAACATTTTGGGAATCGTGGCTGGGTGGTTTGTATAGATGTGACAAAAAAAAAAATACTTTCTGCATCCATTTATTTGCTGTTTGAATCTAATAGCTAAATAAAGCAATTGCCCGAAAAAGAAAGCAATCCCCAATACCCAAATGATGTAAGAGCAAGTGACTGGCAGAGACCAGCAGAAGCGCAGTGAAAATAGAGTAGACCCTCACCCAAGACATTTTTAACATATAGACCTCACGTGTCAACACTTTCCACTTTCCAGTGTCGTCCATTGCATGCAACTGATAACATGGAAGTCCACAGAAGGGGCATAGAAATGAGCATATGTGGTAAAAAGGTTGTAACATGTGTGCTACATTAGAACCCCCTGGAGGTCGCAGGTGTAATTGCAAATAAAAAGGTAAAAAATGATGTTACTGATGACAATGTTTCAAAAACAATGTTCCCATAGCGTATGAATGTCTCTCCACACATAGCCAGCTGTAACATGTTTGCCCCACTGAATGTATTAAAGGGATACCCCAGGCATAATATGCACTTAATTATGCAGTGTCACCTTTAAATTAACATTATTTTTCCCCAGTGCATTAGCCGAATGCCCACTAAAAATTTGCACCCTAACACAACACATCACCAGCTCCCCAGTGCGCATGCCTTACTGTCAGCAGGTTGGGATTTCCAGGGGCCTATGAAGACCCCCCCCCATACAGATAGCACTCCAATTGATCTAAGCAGCCAAAGCAGGAGCAAATGGAGAACATATGAGTGCTATGCTGCGGCTGCTTTTAAAAGCCACCAGCTTTTCTGTTAAGGTAATGAATGCTTATTGAAGCACTAAGTACTTTAACATGCATTCTTCTTTGGCGATGTGTCTAAGCACACGAAGGAACATCTTGCTCCCAGGATTGAACGACTCTTTCCTGCTAACAGATAAAGTCACAGCACAAGTACCAGCAAACAGTTGCATCATTTGAGACTGAACATTAAAGATTACCTTCTGTGCTTAAACCCGGGCTTGAAGTGAACTTTGCAACATCCACAATTTTCACAGCGAACTGCTGTCCAGTATCTCGGTTGATACATCTTCGTACGACACTGAATGGACCCCTGGGGGAAAAAAACAAAGAGCGAAAGGTTAATATTAGGCTTCTGTACATAATGATTTTGGTTGTTTGTTGTGTTGTCACAAAAAACACAAAGCAAGATATACAAAAATGAAAGTTGAAATATTCATGGTCCATTATCAGTTCTGCTCAAGTATGGCCTTCATAACAGCGATACCAAGAAACTATTTTATTGCATGGAAGGCATACGGGACAATGGACATTGACTCGTTATAACAAGCAAAAATAAGTTTTATGACAGGCGACCCAACAAATAAGGCAAAAACATGGTATCCAGATAATTAAAATTGCAAAACAAAATCAATACCAGCATCACCAATACACTTTGGGAAAACGTATTGAAAAGTTATACAAACTAGTTTTTTCTTCCAGAAGAATATATTGTGCGTGCCATAAGGAGCTCAACTACTAGAAGTAGATATGTTTGATAAACAACCTATTTATACAAGGAGGTGGTCCAGACATAATGTGATTGTTAGCCAAATTTATTTACAGAGAGAGTCTAATGTACCCGACACCCTTGTGGTAGAAGAAAGCATATTAAAGTACTCTTAGTACTTTAATATAAATTCTTCCAAAGCGGGGGAAAAAACAAATCAGTCTATTTACAGCAGGGCTCGACAAACCATATCTATTAGAATCCGCCATATCTATTAGAATCCGCCATATCTATTAGAATCCGCCATATCTATTAGAATCCGCCATATCTATTAGAATCCAGGGTTTTGTTCGGTTGCCATCATGAATCCGGCACCCTATGCTTTCTGGCAGGTGCGTGGTGTGGCGCATGCCGTGACTGGTCTCCACGAGGTGAGAGAGGGAGGGAGAATACTGCATGTGAGAGTGTGTATGCATACTGTAATGTATATTCTGTGAGTGTTTGTGTGTATACTGTAGTTACAGTGGGTATGTGTGTAAATATATAGTGCCATAGTCAGCACGTCTGCTGTATTGTAGTGTCAGACTCCGTGTGTGTGTGTGTCCATAGTGTGTAATTATAGATATATGTATATATCGATATATCTATATATATGTATAGTGTTAGCCAGCATGTGTGGGCGCAGGTATGCAAGAGTGTAGTGTTAGCGTGTGTGGTGTTTATGTTACAGTATGGCATGTGTGTGTATATGTCCGCATATAGTGTTAGCATGTATTAGTGGATGCTGTTACGTGTCTACGTACATGAGCATAATATACTGTATGATATTAGAGTGTGTAAATGTACGTTAGTGGACGGCAAGGCTTGACAAACCCCGGGCACCAGAAAAATAAAAAAGCTAGCTCCTCGATCCAACCGAAATTTGTCGACTTACAGAAACCAACAGGGACAAGCTTCCTGACCACGATTTATACTCAATCATAAACATGGGAAGACCCGGATTATTTCTGTGAGGACGTTTTAAGATTACATTGGTGAAAAAATGAATAGCTCAAATATAGCATTGTTCCAGCATCTGGCGTTGAAATGCCTAACTAATAAATGTTAAATTATAAATACATTTTTAAATTGCCTGTTAAAGTCATTGTGGTGTGTCAGTTCTGCAGAAAGCATATTTAAGAACGTGCTATAATAGACTTTTGCACCATGAAAACAGATGGGTTTTTAGGAACCAATATAAAAACATCACAATAAAAGTAATACGCTGGTAGATCTTGCTTCCCAATTAGTGTAAAATACGGCTTTAAAAATGCTTGCAACATCAAGTGTACCCAGTTATATTCATGCCAGTTTCATGGGTAACTTAGTGGTAATCACAATATACTTACAGTTCGGGAAATTAATGTCCCTTTTGCATGCAAAATATGGAACAGGAGGTGGATAACACGATGCAAAAATAACACTGGCAGAACAGGGCTGGCGAAACTATAACGTAATTATAGAGGATGCATTAGCAAAAAAGCTGCATGTTCAGTCTTCATAAGCTTAAGGTCAAGTAACCAGTTTCAAAACCAGAGTTCCCTCCATTTTGTAATTGTATTCACTGAAATGAAGTGATTGCATAGCTCCATTGCCTAAGACTAACCATATGGACGTTCCATCAGTTATTATAGTTCAGGTTTATTGCCTAGTGTGTCTGAATTTATTCTCTGGATAAACTATGTATCCCTTCAGTTGAAAGAATATATATATACACACATACGTATGTACGTATATATATATATATATATATATATATATATATATATATATATATATAATATATATTATATATATGAGTTGCCTAGAGATGCATGGCCTCAACTCATTTCAACACTTGCAATTGTTTCCAGCACCATGAAGTGAGTAGGTCCTGTATAATGTATAAATTGAACGTGTGGGGAAATGTGGTGCTTAAAATAAAGAAAAAGACCAGCCAGGCTCTTCCTGCAACAGGAGCTCATTGGAGTTCGACCTCCATAATGTACAGTGAAGCCGGATACACAACTACAAACACACAAAATACAGATACACAAACACACAACCCTCCCTTCAGTGCATAAACCCCAGAGCGGTCCTTCCATACCACAAAAAAGTGAAAGCACAAATAAAGAAAATAAAAAAAAAAAGGCAAACATGACAAAACACTATATCAACAGACAAATACCAAGGGCCAGGAAGGGATATATCCTCTGCATTGTAAGGAAGATTTTTTTCCCTTAATGTCAAAATATGTTCTTCACTAATTTTGTAACAGCAAAAATATATGGAAAATAAGTGCACATTAGGTTTTAAAAGGAAATATGAACCTGCGAGCCTGGGGATGGCAGCTTTTACCTGTTTTTTTACAGATGCTGCCTTAGACACTGGGTCTGCACTTTCTGAAATCATCTCTTAATCCCTGCTACCAACAAGCACAACATCTAAACAAAAAGGATCAGAACAGTAATAATATATATATTAATGTATGACTATATTGAGAGATTGACTCAAAAGCGAGTTAAACATGGACTGGAGCGCCCAAAAATAATAAAAACACGTGTTCCCTCATATTTAATCTATTGACACTCAGACATTTAAGCACACATAACCACACACACTAAATATGCTACAATTTCAACATTTCCAAGGCGAGATAAAAAAGCAGATGGGTTCTCATATACAAATAAAGTGCCAGAGTCGGAAAGTTTTCTAATTAATTGCTCCAAAATTACACAAACATGCTTTTGGCATCCAAAAACAAATTACCCACAGCAAACTGAAATACTGCAAGCAGATGGTATACACCCATACACACTGGACTAATGGATTAATACATGAACCTTTTTCCTTTAGACTGTTATGAAAAGCAGGAATAAGCAGACCCATGGTCATTTTAAGAGAGGGACAGCCATAACATTATGACCACTGATAGGCAACGTCAACAACACAGATAATCTTGTTTTCATGGAACCTGTCAGTGGGTGGGATATATTAGGCAGCAAGTGAACATTTTCATCCTCAAAGTTGACGTATTAGAAGCAGGAAAAACGGCAAGCGTAAGGATCTGAGGCCAGATCGTGATGGTAGATGACCGTGTCAGAGCATGTGTTTCCGGTCTGCAGTGGTCAGTAGCCATCATATTGCTGAAAAAAGTTAATGCTGGTTCTGATATAAAGGTGTCAGAACAAAAATGGGGACCTACACAATATTGCTGATTGGTGTGGTACAGATGTTAAAGTATAAGATCAAAGTCCAGGTTTACCAAACTGTTCACGTTAGTTACGGTGTCAGCTTCAACCGTGAACACCCCCTCCCCCCACTTAAAAGGTATTATTGCTAGGGTTAGATGTGGTTGTGACCAATTTTTTACAGAACTGTTCAACCACTGGCCATCGAGACTGAAGTTGTCAGCAGACAAGGTTCCAAACCCACAGTCTCAAGACATTCCAAAATGGTTCTAAATGCATGTTTGTCTGGAATGTCAGGTCATCCTGCCAAAATCTCTTAAAAACCAAGGTGTAACAGTCACAAAAGGAACCAAATTCATCATTCATGGATCTGCAGGGCTATCTTTGCTCGTGTCAATGGTGAAGCCATGCAGAGTCTTTAGCCAACATGGCGTCAATGGCACAGTAGCAAGATGGAAAATGCTGCCCTCTAAGAACATGAATTGTAGTCTTACGCATCAGAGTACTCCTCAAGAGTTCCAGAACAATGTTCTAAGAAGAGGTGAAGGAACTTCACAAGGTAACATACTATGTGAGGCAGTATTTGGATTATCTCTGGCAGAGTACAAAGTGGAGCCATTCCAAGGTGTTTTGTCTGTCTGTCCGGTATATTTATACAATTGTACAAATTGGTTTTGCATATAAGAGGTAAAGTTGCTAGGTTTACCCACACAACCAAACATTGCCCACATTTCTAGAACAATTCAGGGAACGTTGCACATTTTCATCTTTATGTAGGCCTGCCAAATATTTAAAGAAAGATGATGTTTCTATTTTAGTAAACCTGGTTTTTCAGGTGTTGCCATTTTATATGTAAATGAATACAACTATAGGGCGGTTGTGCTACTTTCACATTAACCCCTACGTAGATTGGCCGTTTAGTTTTCTTTCGTATGAAGGTTAATCTACTGGAAACATTTCTTTGGCAGAAAAAGGCCCATTTACTATTCGTGGCTAAAAAATTAACGTTTACATACATCCAAAACTATAGTCTCTTATGATTTCGAAATCTTTCAAGTTCGTTTTCTACACCCCCGTTCTTTGCTTGCATCCACCGCTAACATTCAAACTTGCCAATTTATTGTTCCATCTCCAATTACTTGTTTAGCATCTCTCTTCCTGTACATATTGTATTTCAAATTCCTCTCTTCCCAGATGCTCGCCAGCTGTTAATAGTATTAAAATTTTACATGACTGTATATGCTTTCATCCTTTAGACACTGATGTGTTTTAAGCGTCAAACGTAAAATTTAAACCAGGACTCCAAAAACCAGACTTTCATTGCACGCATTTATATTAAACAGAGATGAAGGACAACTGGTTCTTCTCTGAATACGTGTGTGTATTCTTTGTAAGATTTTTTTATGTAATAAACTAACCCTGCTGAATGCTTCAGAGTATAAAACAGACATGTTTGGCTACAAAAGCATTATCCTGGGGAATGCCACAGCCACGTCTTTTAACATTAGTAAATTATGTTATTGAAACTACTTATAGATATTGATTTGATTTACCAAAAAGGATCAGCAAGTTAACAGAATTACTGCAGAGATAACTAATTGGGGATGGGCGATTATAAAACATACCGTATTTGCCCTGCGCTTTAGGGGACCTGGATCCTACTCTCCGGCAACCGGTGGACGTCTGCACAATGTGCGTAGACAACCTTCTATGGTGGAGCACCGGCATGACTTAACCTTCCGGTGCTCCAACATAGAAGCCCCAGCGGAAGTGTCGGCAGCGGAGGTTGTCTAAGCGCATCGTGCAGGCGTTCACCAGTTGCAGTGATGCACATAGACAACCTCCGCCGTCGGCACTTCCGCCGGTGCTTCTCCGTCATAGAAGACCCGGCGGAAGTGCCGGCAGTGGAGGATGTCCACCTGCCGGCCCCGCTAATATACCAGGGAGTCTGGCGGTGCATTGGTAAGTCAGGGGGTGGCATATTTAGGGAGCAGAGTGGCATATCAGGGGGGCAGAGTGGCATTTCTAGGGCGACAGAGTGGAATATCTATAAGTAAGCTGCACTATGAATTAAGGGGGGGGCTTAAAATCACTATTGGCTTTCAAAATTTCTGTTTATATATAACATGCTGACTAACTGCATAATAGATACCAAAAATGTTAAAATACATGTATTTGTGTATTAGGTAAAATACTATTTTACCATTCCACTGTGTTTTTTTAAAAATAAATTTTTCTTTAAAATAGCAAACTTTTAGGGTGCAGCCTATATTTGAGCCAATACGGTATATTATATAGTGATTTGTTATTAACTACAGATTAAATTGTTCTGATTTTTTGTAGGACTTTCAGACAGCTGCATAGGAGACATTTACACGTTGCAATTTTGTTATCTTAACCCAAACCACTACAAACAACCTGATTCCTTATCATACTGCCTTGAGGCAATTAATAACATGTCACAGTGCTAATCACTCAGCCAGACACCCTTACTAATTAAAGTTTGAATGGGAATGGACCTCACTGGCATTACCACAAAAATAAAAGTCAGCATAGTGTGGTGTTCAAGCCGTGAAAGCCATGTGACTGATAACAATGCCATCTTCCAGGTCAGTGGATAAAGGAAGTTTACACGAACACTTTCTGAGCTTTTTATGAAACAAAAATCAATAGGCCTCACTAAAGCCCTTTGACCAGATGACCAAAATTGCACGTTACTTATGTACTCAGGAAACATAACAGGAAAAACATAGGACATAGGTTAGAGTATAGCAATGCCTCAGTTATTACTAAATTTAAAGTGGAAGGGATTTTCATGGCCTTTCTTGCCCCCATAATGTTTTTTGAGCATGACCCAGGAAACAGTTTACCACAGTGAAATCTCACCGCTGTAATATCCCGCACCACAACAGCGGACTATACGGAAATACTTCTAGAACCAATCAACCACAACGCGCAATATGGGACTGTCCACCAGTTACCGCAGCAACCCATGACCATGCAGAAATGCGGACATATGCGGCTGTTACCTTGGACACCACTAAACATGCACTATAAATCAAGTTACTGACCACTGTCCATCAGTCATACACATACACGATTCCCACACACGCAAAAGCGGTTTTCATAATAAAAAGTAACTGCTTTTTAAAGGTATGCCTTAAGTACCACAAGATCATTAACACAAATGGAGAAAAGCAGCACACAATGACTGTTCATTTAAGACTTTCGGGGCGACTGTGTTCGAAGGGTGGGTCTAGTAGATCTACCACTGAAGGAGAGCCCTGGCCACAGAAACTGCCACAAACTGAAGCTGACCCAATTGAGGTCGGCATTGAATAAAATACCTGGCCTCGGTTTGTCCATTTTCTGATCTCGTTAAGCGGTTCTGGTTGATGAGCGATGTCCCTTGATCCGCTGCCTTTAGCATTAAATTGGGCCTACCAATATGAGAGACTACAGGGGCAGGTGATCTTGAAGCTTTTACCATTACGAGATTGTTAAAAATGAGTTGGACATCATATGTGAACATTTTACACAGATCTCCACACAACAAGATCTGTTGGTACTAATATATCCCATAGATTAGCTCATCTTTATCATATGCTATAATATTCCAATTTAATCCTTTTAACAGCACAGGAATTTGTATTAAAATGGCTCTTGAAAACTACTAGGGTAATAGGGCAGCTGGAATCTATATAGCCTTGTTATTTAAATCTGAGAGCCGTCTCCCTAAGTTATTCTTTTACTAGAAGGAATTTTGAATAAGGTGATTATTTTTTCATAGCTGGAGGGAGAAAGCTTGATGTGTGCAGTAGGAAGTTGGGATCCATATCATTTCTATATTGCAAATACCCCAGAACGTTACCCACACTAAATATTTCCACATCCAAAGACTGAATCCGTGCAGGATACGCACGCCATAGTGAATCTTACAGGAGAGTTTAATTGATTGAATGAAGAGGCCATGTCACGTAGAGTTTTGCTTCCACCCGACCATAAAAAGGAAATAATTAAACTGGCAGTACATCGGAAGATTGGTAAAATGTGTTCCAGTTTGCATGCATATACATAATTGCTAATTTACCAGAAGAGATACCAACAGTGGTCACCCGGGATTTCCAAATTCTTGTAAATTCCCACTTCCTTCTGGCCAGTTAGCCATCAATATACCGGATGATTCAGATAATCTGCACTAGCACAACCTCGGGAAGGGCTATTCGTAATGTAATGTTGTAGATACAGTTAGGTCCGGAAATATTTGGACACTGACACACGTTTTGTTATTTCGGCTGTTTACCAATATAACTTCAAGTTACAGTTAAATAATCATAATGGACTTAAAGTACAATATCTCAGCTTCAGTTTTAGGGTATTCACATCCAAATTGGAGATTTAGTAATTATAGATCTTTAGTACGTAGAACACTCTTTTTCAAGGGACTAAAAGTAATAGGACAATTAACTCAAAAGTGGATTCAGGGTCAGGGGTGGGCTATTCCTTCACCGATTAAGCAGGTAAAAGGTCTGGAGCTGATTAAAGGTGTCATCTGCATTTCGAAGCTATTGTTGTGAATCCACAACATGCGGTCAAAGGAGCCCTCGATGCAAATAAAACAGGCCACCCCTAGGCTGCACAAAAGAAAAAATCCATTAGAGAGATAGCAGGAACATTAGGAGTGGCCGAATGGACCGGTGAGATCTGCAACACAAAAAGGTCTGGGTGTCCTAGGAAGACAACCGTGGTGGATGATCGTAGGATCCTTTCAATGGTAAAGAAAAACGTTTTTCACAATATCCAGGTAAGTGAAGAACACTCTCCAGGAGGTAGGCGTTATTATCAAAGTCTACCATAAAGAGAAGACTTCACAAGATCAAATACAGAGGGTTCACCACAAGGTGCAAACCATTCATAAGCCACAAGAACGGGAAGGCAAGACTGGACTTTTCCCAAAAAACATAAAAAAAAGCCAGTTCAGTTCTTTGGACAGATGAGACAAAGATTGACCTGTACTTGAATGATGGGAAGAAAAAAGAATGGAAAAGGCTTGGAATGGCTCATGATCTGAAGCATACCACATCATCTGTAAAACATGGTAGAGGTGGTGTGATGGCATGGGCATGCACAACTACCAATGGCACTGGATCACTAGTGTTTATTGATGATGTGACAAAAGACAAGCAGGCGGATTAATTCTATAGTGTATAGGAATATATTGTCTGTTCAGATTCAGTCTAATTCAGCAAAGTTGATTGGATGGCGCTTCACTTGATGGATGGTCAATGAACCAATACATACTGTGAAAGCATGCCAGGAGTTTTTTTTTTTGTTTTAGGCAAAGAAGTGGAATATTCTGCAATGGCCAAGTCAATGGGCTGATCTCTACCCGATCAAGCATGCTTTTCACTTCCTGAAGACAAAACTTAAGGCAGAAAGACCCCACAAACAAGCAACTGAAGACGGCACCCGTAAAGGCCTGACAGAGCATCACAAAGGAGGAAACCCAGAGCTTGCTTGAATTCTGGAAAGCATGGATACCACCAGTCACTACCTGCAAAGGATTCACGACAAAGTATTATTTACAAAAGTGTTGATTTGTCCAATTACATTTGAGCCCTTGAAATAAGGATTATACTTCTAGAATCAGCCAAAATCTGAATACTAGGTTTCTTATCATGGTACAGCATTGCAATAGTGTCCCTTAACAGGAAATTTATGTAGACGTGGATCAAGACCACCCTTAATTCTAACAAAGCCTTCAGCGATACAGCATAGGCTTACCATCTATAAATAGGAAAAGCAAATCTTTGGCTACACCCAGATAAACAACTATTAAACAGGCTAATGCGATTTAAGGATTTGCTTATTGAAGCTTCCATAAAATAAAAAAATAAATGATAATGTATCAAATACAATAAAAACACAAAAAAAAAAATAGGAAAATGAAGCAGCTCACACAATAAGCAGGCTTCAATTAACCAATGAAAAAAAAATCTCTAAAAATTAGTCAAATACTTTTTAATCTCTTCTGGGAAGTGTCAAAATCAATGTGGAGCCACTAAATTCAAATTCTTGCAATGACACTCAAGGAGGCTAAATAACAAAAACGATGATCACAAAAACAGCATTTTACTTGTAGGCATTTACTGTCCCCGACAGCCCAGCTAAGGAAAAACGAATATTAAAACTACTCCGAGGAAGAAGCTGCAGATGCCCTCCTCCTCTGCAGCCTGATTTTTGCCAAATTATTGGCAAGAAAGGGTTCCCATTGAAATCATTGTAAGAGCTTGCCACACATATGAATGGATCCTCACTTGCAGATTTTGCCAAGCCAGCACTGACTGCCAATAAGAATATCACTTACAGAGAAATGCGTTCGGCTGAATAGCTGGGCCACGTATATGGGGGATTCTGAGTCCTCTTAGCCGTTGTATGCCTTTTATTGTACATGACGGCTACAGTGTCTCTTTCCTATACATGGCAGATAGATATTGATAACTTTCACAGAGGGAGTCAGAGGTCGTTAGAGAATCCAGCTTCCGGGGTAAATATGAATGAGCGAGGTGAATCTACTCTTCTGTTCTCTGCAGATACAAGGATCACACTGTGAAGCACAGCAGGGAAGCCCTGATTAAACATTAAGTGTGATCAGCAGCAGGAAACTCCTGCAGGTTTCACTGCCTCCAGGGATTCCCTGTTGGGGCACTTCAACCCTCTGAGAAGTATGACTGCATAGTTTGAGAGTCTGTCATATTTAATCTGTCAACCCTGGCCCAGCAGCTTTGATCCCAGCTAAGAGACCATGTTATCAGTACACACAGTGATCTCTCCTGCAACAGCATATTCCGGACTTGTCATAACATAAAGGTTGAGGAAACCATGAAAGATAGAAAATGTGGCTGGTTGGTGGCACAGATTTAGCACGGCGATTGTTCATCTTTATATTGTAATACATGCAATGTAAAGCACACACCGATGATAACCATATAAGATAACTCTAAACACTGTTTTCAATAGGAGAGAGAGTGCCATATACTAAGGGGGTTGGGTTTACTGCAGCTTCTCCAAAAGAACCCCTGAGAACACTTTCTCCATGGTTCACACAAGTTGTTTTTTTTTTCTTTCCCTGGAAGTGTAGCCAAAACACAGCAAGTATAGTTTTCACATCATCAATGGCCTGCTCTGTGACTCTCGTTGCGATATAGAATAGAGCTTCGAAATACAGTGAATCATTACATGAGCATCTACGTCATTTACACCGATTGACAGAACAAGCAGCTTATTCATCCACCAAAACAGATCACACGTTGCACTCTGTGAAATACACCCAAACACATATTGAACTTAAGTTGATAACACTTTTTGTGCTTTGTGCTTCCATTCCAGACATACGAATGTTTGCCCCAAACAATATCACATTAGCATCATTTAGTATACAGAACTGTAAAATGTAGGACTTGGGAGGAATGACAGATTTGCTTTAAAGGGGGAAGGGAAATACAGTTTTACTCTAAGCATCTCTCTCCCTTGTGTGTGTTGCCCCAAAACGTGTGTTTTTGCAAGACATGGCTTTCATTTGACCAAGGTTGGACCTCCATAATGTACACGCACTGAGCTACAAGATGTTTCATCTCTTAACTAGTCAATGGGGCCTATTGACTAAAGGGAGAGTTAGAAGGAGAGATGCAGTTTCAGATCTGACTTTACTATACATCATGAAGGGCCAACCCTAGTGACCTTTTTCTACAGAAAGTCCTTGGCTGGGGCTGTATAATAGTTTAAACAGTGAGATATCTTCAAAGTTTCCTCATCTATTGAATTATGCATTATAGACGCTCAGCTCAGTCCTTTTGATAGGGGGGAACCTGCAGTTTTGGTTCTTCTCTAAACTGTTCTGCCAACTCTCTCTTTACTGAATAAACCCAAATGTCAAAGTGAATCCCCCTGCCTGCCACAAGCTCCTTCTTTGCCAGTTCTTACACACACAAAAAAAAAGAAAATATCAAAATATTTCTTTTATACAGTACATAGCATCAGGCAAAACATTAAATGTGTTTTCTGGTTAAGAGTAAATTTCGGGGTTCAATTTTCACCTTGTGAAGAACGGTCATTGTTTTTTCTGTACATGGCATATGGATTTTCTCAATAAAGAATGTGTGCTAAACAGGTTTCTGTTACCTGAAGCAAAAGAGCAGGAATGTATTTACTAAACAGGCTGGGCCTAAAATTCCCTAAACTAAACATACTTTTGGTAAGGTCATGCTTGATGGCTAAATTTGTCAGTGTTGACGATTTGTAATGTACGGTGAAGTACTGGTAAATGAACCCAAAGTTTCCTTTATTAGCAGGCACAATTTATTAGTAGATCTAGGATGCAATAATAATACATTCTTATGGTCTGCTGCTGAATGTCAAATGCCGAGGAGAATGGCAGTTCTAAAAAGAAGTGAAAACCATGTGACAATGCAAGGGGGGGCAGAACGGAGAGGACAAATATATATATAGACAACCATGGGATACACTTAGGGTCTACGGAAATACACACTAAATCACAAGAAGCAGAAATAAAGGGAAAGTTTGAACATAACACAAAGCTCCATTACCAGTTGCCACAGATACAGTTCGGTGTGCGTTCTCCTGATTAACTGGGTTGACAACGTCAGCTGGTAGGAAAAGACCCGATTCGGGAATATTTTATGGAAATACCAACTGCCAGTGAGAAAGGCTAAAGAGCAAAATGCTAATTTGTGATAAAGAGCTCCAGGTAATTTTGTCCAGGCTGAAAGCTCATTGTCCAAATGCAGAAAGAGAGACCATTTTGTAACATGATGATGAAGCACCAGTCGAATCTGATAAGTGGAGTGAATGTTAAACTAATGCCAACTAATGAGGTCCCATTTAGTACAAGAGGAATTTTGTATCCATAAACAAGGCATTTTGGCTTTTAAGAGGGGAGGTGTCAAATGTACAGCACTACGGAATTTGATGGCGCTATATAAAAAAATACCCACCAGGCGAGGATGGAAACCAGCGCATCATACCAGTAAAAACTACTTGAAATATTACGCTTTGTTATGAGGGCAGAGGTAAAAAGGAGGGAAAAAAAAACAGTTGTGTAAGGGATGCTTCGTTGCTTTTATGTAACATTTTAAAAATTTTACATTATTTAGCATTTAGATCAAACATTGAATTGCTAAATCGTTTTTTCCCCCAACCCATTTCTAACCAGACTTCATTCCCTAAGAGGTGATAACAGCTTGATCAGGCGTGTAGTTTGTAAAGCCAGAGTATTGTTGCAAATAGCCGCATCTTCCAATTTTTGTGACATGTGGCATCAATATTTACACAACTACACTACACACAAAGTCACATGATACACTCGGCGCTGCGCTCCAATATCCAGGAAGTCTCCAGGTTGAAGGAATTGGTGTCTAAAATAGAGCATCACAGTTAGGCGAGTAATCATGTAAAAAAATAAAGACAAGTTACCAGTTAAGCGACTTTTTGCAACAAATATTAAGTTATACATTACTTCTAACCCGAGGACAATGGGAAAAGGACATAAAAAGTACAGAGAGAGTTCCCTTTTAACTCAAAAACATTATCTAGGCGAAGCAGAGCCAGATACTGCGCCTTATACTGTTTAAATGAGATTAGACCGCACGTTTTGAAGTGAAGGGGCAGATCACAAGCCCCTATTATACAGAATTGAAGCACTTTGCATAAGCATTCACAGATTTCAACTTCACCACATTTTTGACAATAGAGTTACAGCCTGGAATTGAAATGGATTTAATGGAATTTAAAATGGATTTGTCAGTACGGATCCTCACAAAATAGTCCATAAAAATCAAACTAGGAAAAAAAAAAGCCTCAATGGGAGGTAATTTATAAAAAAAAAAAAAAAAAAAAATACTCAAATGGCATGAAAGGAAAAATATCGAAAATCATGCTCGAGACATAAGACGATTTACCAGCCTTTTCCACGGGTTAATGCCAACGGTGTAATACCGCTTTGTATGTGGTGACAAACTATTTTTTAGCACAATAACTTAACAAGTGTTTAGACATGTTACAACTATTTTAATATCTACATAGAAGGGTCATCTGGCCATTATGAAAGCAGAACATGCTACAACAAACCAAACTTGTTTGCGCTTATTGCCTATGGCGATCAAGAGGGTCTAACAACATTTCAAGGCCATCAGAGAGACCACATATACTGCCTACCTAAAATCTTTTTTGGCATGTAGCCAAAAAAATAAAGGTTAGTCTACTTGGGGCATGATTTTTTTATTATAAGTTTTATTGAATTGTAAGAAGAACTGGATACTTATGGATCAGAAGACAGCTACAATGGTTATTCAAAAAAGCCTTGAGCCAGGCCAAAAGAGGAAAGTCAGATAAAGCATGTTTGTGGCATTGTATGCTTGTTTCAAATAGACTTATTTATAACTAGTTTATTTTACCCAACCACAACACTCGGGAAAAACTATACATTTATAGTTGGAATCAGCATCTTGGTCTTATAGACAGACCTCTATTTGAGGTCTGATTATAAGACTACCTCTGAATATAAGGCTAGCATTTGCTCTGAAAAATAACGTGGAATATAAATCAATTGGAAAAATAGTACAGTATTCTAAGCCCCTCTCCATTCTGTAATCAATAGCATGGGTGCTCTTGTTCAGTCTAAGGTCCCTTACACTGCTTGCTAAAGAAGAATGCATGTTAAAGTACTGAGTACCTTTATTCAACACACAAAACAAAAATGAAAAACACTAACATGATCTAGCAATTACAGCCCTTCTGCAGAAGCTGTCTCCTGGTCCAATCTGGCTTTTGTTTCTGGAAGCAGTGACATTAAAGTGTTTCCATTGAAATCAACAGACCTCCACCCACAGTATTCACCAAGCAGGTACTGGAGCCGACTGTAGGCAAGTATATCATGTGCACGTAGCTGGCTTGACACATCTCCAGCACGGCATTTAGTTGGTGCAAATGCACATCAATCCTACAGAATGTTCCTTTGACCAATTACAGAGTTTGGGCGTTTCTACCACACCCATCGCTAGAACGCTTGCAATAACTGGAAATTAGTCTTTTACGTGGGTGATCAGGAATTTTAGTTCAGCCACACTGGATGGTTTTGAGCATCAACTGCCTTTTACAAAGTAATGCCATAGCCTCTCAACCAGATTCAGGATTTTGACTAGGCCACTCCAAAACCTTCAATTTTATTTCTTTTGAGCCATTCAGAGGTGGACTTGCTTGTGTGCTTTGGATCATTGTTATGTTGCAAAACCTAACTGCGCTTGAGCTTCAAGTCAGTAACTGATGGCTGGACTTTTTCATCAGGATTTTCTGGTAGAGAGCAGACTTAATGGTTCCATCAATTATGGCAAGTCAGTCATCCAGGTGCTGAAGCAGCCTCAGAACATCATACTACCATCACCCTTTTGACTGTTGGTAAGATGTTCTTATTGTGATATGCTATATTAGCTTTACTTCAGATGTAACGGGACCCATGTCTCCCAAAATATACCACTTCAGTCAATAGAATATCATCCCAAAATTCTTATGGGTTATCAAGGTATAATTTGGCAAACGTTAAACGAGCCTGTGTGTTCCTTTTGGTCTGCAGTGGTTTTCACCTTGCAACTCTCCCATTTCTGCAGTCTTTCTTATTGTGGAACCCTGAACTCTGACCTTAACTGGGCAAGTGAGGACTGCAGTTTTGTCTAGGTTCATTTGTGAGCTCCTGGATGAATTATTGATGCACTCTTGGAGGAATTTTGGTAGGTTGACTGCTCCTGGGAAGGTTCACCACTGCTTCAAGATTTCTCCATTTGTAGATAATGGCTCTGACAGTGATTCCCTGGAGTCCTAGAGCCTTGGAAATGGTTTTGTAACCCTTTCCAGACTTATAGATGTCAAGGACTTTGTTTTTCATGTGTTCTTGAATTTCTTTAGATCGTAGCATCAAGTACTGCATTCTACCCTACTTTGCAAGACCGGTTGTATTTGATTGATGTTTAGCTCTAACAGGGCTGGCAGTAATCATGTCTGGGCGTGTATAGTGAAATTGAAACAAATTATCAATTATAATTTTGTTAATTATTTGATTTAGTAACTAAGGGGGAAATTGCTTTTTCGCGTAGGACCAGATAGGGTTGGATAGCTTTTTCCTTCAGTTTGTCTTATATAGAGGTTGTATTATATTAGAATTATTTGGTGATCTGAAACATTTAAGTGTGATAAGTATGCAAAAAGAAGAAATCAGGAGGGGGCAATTAGTTTTTCTCAGCACTAAACCCACACAAATTGTACATTTTTTTTTTCAACAAAAATAGGGCTTTTATTTGAAACATGCACTTTTCTTTGCTGATTAACATTGGCCCGATTTATGTTGAACAACATCCCCTGATTACAGACATACCACCACCAACATTTAAGGTCCAGAGGACCATATGCATCCCTAACAGTACACTGTATGATAGTATTTTTAATACTTCTGGCTTATATGTAATAAAAAAAGAAATGGGGGGTATACTTTTTATATGCAATGCTAAGGCAAAGAGATGTAAGGACGTATTATTATTATTATACATTATATTGATAGAGATCCCTTTCGTGATTATGTTGTGTATGCCAGTGATACCACAATGCCATCACCGAGCTTACCGCATTGCTCATTTTTATTTAGAGTTTTGAGATGAATGTCAGACAAGCTCATAGGTGTGATGGTCAGGTGTCCTCATACTTTTGGTTGTAGTGTATCAACAGCTACCGGGTACGTAAACAACCAGTATTTTGTACTGAAAAAAAAAATATCTATATATCTCTGTATCCTCAAAACGTTATTGTTTTTTAATAAAAGACAGTGTATGGAGTGGTAATGAAGACCACAATCTATTTGAAGCATCACTAGCAATGGCAGACAAGATGCTTCTTGAGACACACACACACACTGTGTTTGAACCAAATTTTTGTGTCTCAGAACACATTATTATTTATTGTTTTACATAGCGCCATCATCCATAGGGACGTGAGAAATAAGATTTCCACTGATGGACAGTTATATTATAAACAGGTCTTTTAAAAAGGGACATTTATTATAAAACGTATACTGTAGGACAGTTTTATCCTGTGATGTGCTGTGTGATTTTTTGGATGTATGAAAATATCCACAGGTAAAAGAAACCACGTGGTCACCCTACATAAAGTATTGATTTTGTATTTGTGAGTACCAGGTGACAAATGAGCTCTGCAAGTCATTAGCTGCACATCATTAAGTGCCCATTCATACAGCAGTTGGGAAAAGCTTTATACGCCTAAAAGTTTATTTCAAGAGGTAATGGATATATTAGGCTTCATAGTTTTACATTCATGGGGACACCATCTATGGAAAGAGTACTATATGAAAAAGCATTAAAATGAAAAGCACTTACTGGCTCTGAAGCAAAATCGGTTGTATACAGCTTTAAAACGTGTGACTTCAGGAATTAAATCCTTCTAATCCAGTGAGTGCAAAACTAATCCAGAAAAGGAGTCTCCCTAATTATTGCCAGGTAGCAAAGAACAAAGAAAAACATACAGTTCTCAATATACCGTGAACAGGCACCCAACAGTATCAAATATATTATACTTCAGCAATGATAGCTGATTAAGTACATGATATTTGTGTTATATTAAACAGTATTTTTCAGGCAGTACCTATTGCCCATTTTCTATGACCCTTCATCACAATCATGAGGGAGGTAACGTTCACCAACAAAAACCAAGAAAACACATCTTAAGAAACACAGCTGCTATTTAAAATGACCCAAAATACGTAGCTCCAGTTGAGCTACATGTAGCTGAATAGCTCCAGTTTCATGTTAACGCACACATTTTCGGGCATTAAACTACAAAATATGGAACCTGTTATGATATGTCCATCTGCCACCAAAAACACCATGTATTCCCCATTCGTTACTCATACAAATCATTCTTACATGAATATAGTTCACACACACTTGGGCTATACATGGTTTTTGCACCTGCATTTTTTTTTTGGTGTGCCCACAATCATATAGAGATCTGGCAGATGTGGATATTAGAATAAATCTAAACCGCATAAGGCACTTTTATTTATAAAAAAACAATTTTTTTTAAGATATTTATCATATTTTAAATAATTTTTTACATGCTGAACTAAAGAATGTTTGCGTTCAATAAAAGGGCCTTTACATCTGTTAAACAGCAGCTAGACTTTATTCTAATTTAAGTGTGTACAAAAAGTTCTCTTTCCAGTACATAACACATATGCATACAATTAACAGCATCTTGTTTCTTTTATATAGAATCTGCACCATTTTTATTGTCGTGCTCTTAGTGCTATATACACGTAATAGCCTGAACTTCAGGCCCCGACTCGCCATCTGGCACAAGAAGCCGGTGGCCAACAAAGCTGAAGACTTACCAGCCACAGCACAACTATAAAAACATTATGAGCGGCTACAAGCATTTAACAGCCCCTGGCCTTAAAGTGCCGGTTCCACTTAGTCATCCCCTGTGCAGCCTTGCAGTACTTCAACAACATTTAACATTGGATGCCAAAACAAAAGCTTTGCGAAGTCCTGAGTGATTGGTTACTTCATTGCTAGGTTTAGTTTAGTTCTTTGTCTAGTTAAACTCCCTCATTAATAAACAGAAAAAGATACAAAAAAGTATACATCACATATACCTGATGTTATCCAGCTATACTCTATAGGTAGCTGCATAGACACCAGATAACACTTTAACCATCAATAACCCATATGATGACCGGAGCACCTGTAACAGGATAGGGCCTGAATGAATTAAGTGTGGCATAATAGGCAATGACGACATTCATTAATCAAGCTGTATGGGCAAGTTTTGTAGCTCAGGATAAAAAAAAAAAGAAAAAAAAGAAAAGGTACCTCCAATTTGTTGGATATATGTAGACTAAGTAGCCATTATTAAGTTAACACACACACAGTTTTCCTTCCTGCTGTGGATAAATATAAGCAATCATATGGAAGCTTCCCATAGCTTATTTTTTTTCCTCTTATAATCTCCTATTTTAAGATTTTTAACAGAATGGTGGCAACAGAAACGTATTTGATTTATAGAGCATTTCACACTTGCCACCCCAATGAGAATCGCAGGAGATAACAACGTGCCTTTATTATAAGAGGACTAAGCTCAAGGACTGCAGCAATACAACTGCCCTTTGATCTTCCACCATTGCAGGGTAGTCTTTATTACCACAATTGCATGTTTCGGAGGATAGGCTTAATTGGGAATAGTAATAAACCAACAGAATATAATTAAAAAGTATCAACTCTTATAACTGTGTACAAAGAAACAGATACATTTCAAGACTTTGCAACTATTTTGCGTGACCTTGAGTCAGTTAGGGGAAATGTCAAAATACACAAGATAAATTCGATCAGGCTTGTTCATGCTTAGACCATCAGATCTTTGGAATCAATATATCAGTAGCCTGGAACTGATTAAAACAATGACATAATATACAGCAAAAGCTACAGCGCACATTGTGCCGTAGCCTTCCGATAGGCCATTAGTTGGATAGTTGTGACATAGATAATAAAATCCCTTATTAATTTACCCCTCTGTGGGCAAATGGGCATTTTGTAACGTAATAAAAAGCGTTGGTACTGTTCAAACACTGTCCGTCACAATAACATATACAGCACCATCCAAATCTAAATTAATATATATTTTTGTTTAAATGCTGCTTTTAATTTAGCTAAAATGTTAGATATTTTAAACACGCGTGGCTTTTGTATATTAGTACGAGCTTGTATCTATAATGTAAGCCACCACGTTCTAAAGAGCAAAACAGAAATACAGTAAATACACTATCAAATTTTTAAAAAAGCACACAATTAAAGAGAAGGTAATGTCTTTACGCCACAAGCATGATGGGAATTGGACATAATGCAAAAGTATATGCGTTTATCTAGAAATGTTACAACAAATAGCCTGGAACAACCAACACAAACGATTGTGAGAATAGTTCATTCTTATTGCACACACATTGGGCAACAAAATACTCATTCAAAACTGGCCAGGCCAGCTAAAGAGACAAGGTTTATAGCATTTCCTAAAGGATAAGCTATGTGCCAGCATCAAGGCTGGCAGGGATGGATAATCATTAACTAATTATCACAGAGAGGCCTATCCACAGACAATAAAAAAAAGTCCTACACATGGATCACTAGAATTGTCATTTTGATGCCAATTTAAGCATCATTTACACAGAGAGCCAGTCAAATCAGTAGGCGGTGTTAGTCACTGGAGAAATCATACACACCAAATACTGAGTAATGGACCTCCTACCACCAACAACTTGAAATAAGAGGCTTTTCAAGGATGATGGTGCAAAACAGAACAGACAGGGGCAGCAGAATGTGCCCACGATGCTTAAATGTCACGGCATATTTCTGCCCATAGACTAACATCAGTGATCTCCTCGCAACACAAGTGAACCGTGTACAGCCCAGTCACTGCAATAAAAGCGTGCATTAGCGGGAGCCTCGCTGTCAAAGCTGCGCAGCCCTGGAGGGGTCAAATAAAAAATAAATTAAAAAAAAAACATCTTACTAGCATCAGCAAGACGAGACCACCTTGTGATGATGCCCAATACATCCACTCAATTGTCAGCTGGGGCAGAGCTTTATACCAAGCCATATGGCCACACAGGCAGCTCATACAAAATCATCATTGGTGTGAAATTGGGTGGGTAACACTCAAGACAAGTAATCAGGCACCACCAATGGAAACGCATCTTTAACCATTCCCATGCCCTGCCTGCAACACCAGGAAATCATTAAAGACACAATTCGCTGTACACACATTTTATCTGCATACTATATGCATGTGTCAATCAGTAAGATGTGCATGCATGTAGTGTCCCAACATACAATGATAGCATCTATGGTAGCCTGTGATGAATGCAACTGTGTACATGGAAATCACATTATTATCACGGTAGATTACAGACACAACAGCAACTTACTTCCCAATCACCTCACACAGCTCATACACATCCTCAAACAGCACGTCGTCGTCGGCCATGGTCCTGAGGGGCTTGATTTAAAACCACAAAAGACAAGCAAAAAAAAAAAATGTAAAAAGGAAGTCCGGCAGAGATTGTAAAATCCTAGGTGAATGAACACAGCAATCCTATGGCGGTGACACCCAAGGAAGGAGGGAGAGGTAAAAACCGGCACTCCCGTTTCATCAATGGACCGCGGCAGGCGGCCGCTCTACATGTCAGGGCCGCCGCACAACCAGCGTTCCGCCATCCCCAGGAAACCGAGCGCCTCCCGGCGCCGAGACACACTCAGGGTAGACCGCGCCTCGAGATGCTTTCCAGTCACGAGCGGCGCGCTCCCGGGTTCAATGGCGGTGTCCGTTCAGAAGGTAACCGTGTCCCACATTTCAAACCTGACGCGGTGTCGCGCGCGCTCCTTTCGCTCTCTTCCGAAAGCTGCCCCCCTTCCTTCTCCTCCTGTCAGCGCGCGCGCGTCTCTACCAGGCTCTTTCGTAGCTGACGTCGGGTCGCGCGCACGCGAATGCGCTCCCCACCCGTCTTAATTATTTATTTATTTTAACATAGAAGGGTCTGAGCGCGCCCATCTTATTCCGCGCCCCCGGCTTGAGGGGAGTTTCAGGTCTTTTGACTTACGGAGGGGGAATCTGAAATTATAATTAAAAAAAAGAAAAAGAAAACCAACAATTGCAGTAACTGTGTGAATTCGTGGACATTAAAGCTTAAGTTTACTGATCACCGCCTCGTTTGGCAGCAGCCATCCTGTGTGACTTGTAAGCCAATGGAACATTAATAATATAGGATACTTAATTTGGGGAGCAACCAATAGAGATCATCTTGAGACCAGGTGGGCGGAAGTAGCGTTCGGCTAATGAGCCAATCACTGTAATGGCAAAGTGGAGTGGCAGTTCTAAAAGCCTATGGAATGCGCAGTGAACTGACGGAATAAATCACGTGGCCTACCCCTAGTTGTATAGATTTTAGGCTGCCATTGCTAGGGTCAGGCTTCGATTTTACATCATAGGGATGTATTCCAAAGCGATGCATACGTTTATTTGTTAACAGGATATGCACAATAAACGTTTCCATGTCTCACTTTTATCCCCTTTGTGGGATGTTAAACCCTCTGGTTTTGTGTGATTGTAGTCTTTCACATAAATTGTGTAGTGCTGACTTAAACGAGTCTACTGCTGTAACAGCCCTGGAAAGAACATTGTCAGTACAGTTCATTCTTAACATCATAGTTACATTGTAAGCAATGTGTGACCGCCACATTAGTAATGACACATTTGCAATAAAAAGGTTACAGAATGTACATGATACATGGCTTACCATGAAGAATACACCTAGAAATTTTGACTATACATTAACACCTACATACACTTATACTAACACTACACATTAACATTTACACACACACTGTAGCACCATGACACAGTCACGCTAAAGTTATACTTTCACACACTTTAACACTGTACTCTCACACTTCTACACTAACACACACACCCCCACTCTATACGCGTATCATAGTATGAGGTTAGATGTTGACCCTCTTTTTTTCCCTTGATCTACCATACCCTTGTGACACCACCACAGCAGAATCGAACAAAACAGGGGAGATGGACGGAGGTGGACTTTAGCTATTCTTTATATTATACCGGATCACCAGAAATGGAGAATGATTAATTGTTTATTATTTATTTGGTTATCTTGGTTTAGCTATAAAAATCTTGTTACAAGAAAATGGGAAACCGTTGAAGAGATTATATAAATGAATATTAACCTTGCAATATTAAGTATACTGTAAATGCACTTTATGGACAAAAGTATTGGGACACCTGACCATTACACCATCAGTGACTTTTATGATATTGCATTTTAAATACATATACATTAATATGTAGTTGCCCCCCCCAGCTATAACAGCTTCAACTCTTCTGGGAAGGCTTTCCACAAAAGTTTGGAGTTCCCTGTCCCATTAAGCATACCAAGACATTTTGGAGAATGCTATGGTTAAAACTCTTCTAGAACAGTTTATATTCATAGCAAATAGTCATGATCACTTCCAAAGATGTAATCAGGACTATTTAAATGTAGCTTAATTCAACCATCATTATGCAAGCAGTTGAGCTGTATCACCTGCGTTCCTCAGTTGTATTCCGAAAAGCTAGCTGAATGATGCTAAGCTATGTTTGTTAAGTATATAGTTGCATGGAGTGAAACAGTAAGGACATCTCTCAAAAAAACTGCTTATCTTAAAGAGCAGTAATACTGTCTTGCTATATATAAATAGTGCTGTCTATGTACACATGTAAATGTACCTACACCATTGTACCAGTTGTACAACCCAAGTAATTAATACATTATTTTAAAGTAGATAGAGTGGAGTAGAGACTCGTGACACTACTTTTCTATTATCAAAACAAGTATAAATGTACACCTATTATGATGGGTGAAGTTCATCCCCTGTACACATATACAGTATTTGGTGCCATAACTGATGTGTTTTCAGATGTTGGAGTAAAGAGGCCACCGAGTGTTAGTAAGTATGCGCATAGCCAGTGAAGAGGTTGTATAATCAGTGACGTATCGTGGCCTAGGGTGCTGCACAATGGGCCGTTACAAGGGAGATCTTTGATCTCCCCAACCAGCCTACTTATGCTCTGGAGGCTGTGCCAGCTCAGCCTCCATAGACTGCATTAAAAGGCAATGCACACCTTTAAAGACACGGCCCGCTGCCATATGACATCATATTTTGTCGATCTGAGTCTAAAAGGCCCGCAGCACCTTTTAATGTGTTCAGGATGGCGACAGCAGAGAGGGTGGCCCCAAAGGGAAATACATGACTGTGTATTGTATACACATAAGGTGGGTTTCTGATACACCTGTACTGCTGGTTTTATTATGCAAATACAGTTACATAGGTCTACATAATATACAGAATTATAAAATGTAGGATTTCAGAAAAATCTTACAGTTTTAACTTTCTGTGAAGTGGTGTAATCTGTTCACTGAAAAATAACACCCATTGCTGTTTCAGTTTAGATTGGGTGTTGTCTGCTGCAACGTTTATGAGGAATAAAATTAAGCAATAGTTCATACTATTAAGTGTGGTATTCAAAATCAGGGAACTGTCTCAAATTGATGAATACAAGATAAGATATCTTGAACCTAAGGTGATTGGGAGCTATAATTATTGTTGTGTGATTTTGAAGTGTTGGAACTGGGCTGCCTTTTGGTTAAGACAGCAAAGGGCGCAAATGAGTTTATAATTAGTAATCACTGAGAATGCCATTAATGCCTTGGTTTGAAGATGTAAAGCTTAAGCTTGTTGGCAGCCTTATCAGCTAGTTTAAACTTCACATAAAAGACAAATGCAGGATGCTATCAACAATAAAGCTGCAATGGGAACATTATCTTATCAAAATGTAGTAGCGTTCAGCAGCACTGGGGTAGTTTGATCAACTTCCTCATGTTGACGAATGTCTATTTTCTATTGTAACAATCCATACTCTTCTCCAGTTATGAAATTTGGCCATCACCAACCACCAGGCTCTTTTCTGGTATTACCGCCTTGCTGAAGTTAATACTATGAAGGAATTTAAAAATGCATGGGATAGGCATTAGACTAACCTCAACGATAAGGACCAAATAAAGTGACTAATGGTCCAAATAGTTCCTATTTGCAGTTAAATTCTATGTTCCATTTTTTTGCTGTTACAGCTGCACAAGTGCCCCATCTAATTCTTCAGGAGAACATTTCTAGTAGATAGGTCTTCTTTGTCAAAAGGCAGTATTTAACAACTACCTTATTTTTCCCTTAGATTGCAGCTTCTCAGGGTAGCTTCTGAAATAATACACCTGGGCGCTAAATGAATGGCTTGTGATTTCATGTCACTGTTAGTCATTAATCGCAGATCCTATTCCAATGGTGCAGAATGAATGAATTAGTTATACTTTTCAACTTTGCTTTGCCATAGATACACCTAAAATTAAATACAGCACATTGAATTATATGTCCTGCCTTCATCTTGCAGAGCTTTCTTTTTTCTGATTATGGGTGAGCATATAGTGTCTAAAATATTAGTATTAGTATGTATGTTCACTAATTTGAAAATTATTAAATTGTATATTAAAAAAATCACATAATGATGGGAAAGCTTGCAGGGCTGTCCTAAGCGTGGCTTCTGGGGTGGTGCTCTAGACTTTATTAACTGACTTAAAATGTATCCCTTGTGGTTATCTCTTTTATTACATTCTATGGGAGTATTGGTATTAATTTACTAGCAATTATATTTTTTCATATTCTAGTAATAGAATGTGCAGAGATTAATATTCTTTATGGTGGATTTTGGTTTGCCTGACCTATTTGAACAAGGGCCCTTGGACTTTTACTTGCTTGAATTTGAAGTAGCCTTCAGAAAGCAACTCATGGTTGTTCTAAGGCACATCTAGGAAAGTAAAAGTTTATTATTATTTTTTTTTTATTTGTCCTTTATACACTTTATTGAATACTATTTATTGATTCATTGATTAGAAAGTATCATAGCTTGCCTTTTTATTTTAAGTTTTGTGTTATGGCTAATATACAAAAAAGGATTTTAAGGATTATAATATGATTTTAAAAGTGAAGGCAGAATATTTTCCACAAGTGTCCATGATTAAGCTGTATGATGGAGGCAAATATTTTTTTCTAAAATTGTCACAGTACATAAACTACATTGTAAATGACTTTTACAAGAAGAGAAAAAACTAAAAGCAAGGGGAACTTGGAAGCTCAGGATTTAGTAGAATACAGGAGCTGAAGGGTTTTGATGGGGAATTTCTGAATCCAGTAAGACAAAATAAAAAGGAATATATTCTTTGGTTAGCAGTGAAAAAACCTTTTTCCTTTAGGCATTGATACTGTTTTAGATAAAATACTGCTGTCCAGGTGATGTCAATCTCTTTTTTACAGTTTCTCACAATGAGAAATGTCATTGCCATAAAAAATTAGATTGCAAGAAGTCTTTTGTTAACTGGAAGTTAATTCATATTCAAATATAGAAGTGCCATTTTATGCCCACCATATAAGAATGTAATTGCCCAACAATTTCTTATATGTCCAACATATTCGGGGGGGGGGGAGGGTGTTAATCAAATGTATGCATAACACGTGGAACCAAGTACCACCTGTTTAACAATTTATAATGTAATTCTGGAATGTTTAGACAATGAGTACTTTTCTTAATTCGGTTCCAACTATTCCGTCAAGTAACTTCCTCCACCGTTAGATCTAGAAGGATGTGGAGGATAGACTGTCCAAGAGTGAATACCATTTTTTAAGTGATCTTCCCCTGTCTTGGTAGTCAAAAAAGATGTTAGGTTAAGTGATCTATCTGGAAAGTAGAAAGAAAAAGCGGTGTTTATATACAATTCTGCATGTGGAATATTTAGATCTACGTTCAGTTGTCTAAACTGCTTTACTCTGTTACTTAGCAAAATGTCTAAAATATTCAGCGCTCTTTTATTTGGGAATTTTTCAAATTCAGGGACAAAATTTCGTATTTTATCTTTTAGGAAGACCTTTTTTCAAATTTCAACCAAGTTAAGATAACATTATTAAATATTGTATATTGTGAATTTTGAATTACTTTCTGAGCAAGGTTTTGTTTCATCCATAGCATACATTCCAAGGTCATCAAATCCGCAAGATCTTGTCCTATGCTGTGCCAATCATCCGTAAATGAATGCTGGTGCATTAAATTGAGGCTTGGAAGGATTTGACTGGATTAAAGAAGAAGACTGGTAAATTTGAGACTGTCGATGCCAGGGCAATCACACTTGATGAACATTCTCTGTTATAAGAGGGAAAACATTAGTATACAATATGATTTTGCTTTTTTCTGTTTAATTAAAATATGTTTTGATTTGGAATGTGAACGTATAGTTTCTTGTTTGATTTATTTTTTAATCTTTCTTCTACCTCCAACCATATTTATTTAATTAATTTAAAGTATTGACATGCATGCTCTTTATTAGAAGAAACAACATATTTGTGTTGATCATTGCCGTAAACCTGATCCAGATGAGCGCCATAAGCCATTCCCTCTTTGGAGGCCACTGGGTACATGCTATGGAGGCTTTGCCATGGACCAAGTTAATTAGATGGGCCCAATGGTTATCTACTGTCAAATTCAGAAAGTTTGGGCTGGGCCATTGACTATAGGTGTTCCACTCGTGTCTTGTGTTCTAATAGTAGGACATCTACTTTTTGTCACAAAGGAATCTTTATGGACTACTGCCTTTCTCCTCATGCTTGCAGCTTCCCAGAGTATCATTCCTAATTAGACTTACTCTGTTTTAGCATGTACCGTAATTCTGCAGGATAACTTTATGTAGTCATTAATAGACGTTCCTTCTCAGCTAGTGTAGAATTAGTGACTTAATACAGATGCACCTAAAATTAAATACATCACATATTATCATATATTATGTTTATATGTTTTACCCTTATGTCTGAAGCTTTAAAAAATGGCTTTAAGAAATCCTATTTCTTTCTTGGTAGTTTTTTCATGTTGAAAATGTAAAGTCTAATGCTAGGTGAGGTTTACACACCTTTTCGTAATTTGAAAAATGAATTATTGTTTTGGCTTTAGAAAATTACAGGATTGACGTCACATAATGATGGAAGGCCTTACATAATAGTTCTCATGCAGTGGTCTTCAACTCCATGCTTTCAGAGCTACAAAAAGACTAGGAATTCTATCGATCCTTGTGTGAAAACAGAAATGGAATTTTTTGTTTTGTTTTATTAAGATGTGTTTGCTGAAGCTGAGATATCCAAATATTGTAGTGGCTATTAAGGTCAGGATTTAAAAAAAAATATTTTCTAAAGGTCGTTTTTTGTTATTGTGTTTTTCTTTGTTTTTGTTTTACTTGTAAAGGTGAAGGTAATTCTGTAAACTGTTGTGTTTCATTTAGAAATTAATCAACTAAATAACAGAAAGAGCTGCTTATGGCCTCACAAATAAAAAAAAGCAAAAACGTATCCACAGAACTACATATAAAAAACAGCCATACATTGTATGTCGCTAATAAAGACCTTGCATAAGGTCTAGGAAAATCCATGAAACAAACAATGCTGCTCATGACAACACAAAAAGAGAAATGTGTTTTGATGGCTATTGCCAAATACAAATTACTATAAGGCTACGGATTGGCCAAGATTCCAAACCACACTGACCTGAAGACTCTTTTATTATCCTTCGAATATCAACACAGTTAAGATTGAGTGATGCGACCCACCAAAAGACTATGGATAACCCCTCTGCAGTCTAATGTTATTCTTGCTTCTCCATCCATATGTTCACACTGACAATTATATCAGCAAGAATTTCTATATAAGAATGTCATCCGCATTATTATAGTTAAGAATCTTTAATATTTATGTTTTAGATGTTTTTGGAATGTTTTTTTACATTTACATTTACTGATCTTTTATTGGATCAGCAGACTAGCACACAAAATTTAAAGCCTGATCCCTGCAAACTGCCATGTAACTACAATGACATGTATATTAAAATATATTATTGGTTTGGCATATACGGGGGAATAATGAGAAGAAATACATTTTCTTTTTTTTTTTGTAATTGTACTTTTGTGTATGGTAGGATGCAATGGTTTGCCATGAACTAGGTTTTTATGAGTTGCGCATCTTGTACTGAAAAAATATACAGATTTCAATAGGTAAATTGTCACCTAAATACAATTGGGGAGAAACTGTGAACATTATCCTTGCCTCCCATGGGGGAATATGTCCCGACCTGTGGCTTTAAAAGGGTTAAGAGCATATTACAGCACTAAACATCCATCAGAATAGATGTTAAGGTCTACTGTAAGTTTGAGGGCTTTAATTAATAGTTTGATTTGCCCGATGATCTCTCAGTCTCTCCACTGACGTCCTAGGTTTTATTTGGGATGCCTAGACCAGGGCTAAGAGTTATTTTGTTAATTATGTACAACTAATGTATCTGTACTGGCAGTTTTCTGATTTTATCAAAGTTATTAATTATTGTTAGTAATAATGTTATAGGGCCAATAATGTACCCAGTGTGTCACACAATAAATGGAGTATGACAAGTTGTGTGAGTTGTAGCAGAAACACAAGGTATGAAATAGGTGGGGAGGTAACTAGGAAGGTACAGTAGGTGGAATAATTAGATTTTAGGATTAGATAAAATGGTAAACATTAGCGAAGTCAGTTAAGGACTCATTTTAAAGATTTTCCTGAATATTTATTGGAAAGCACAGAGATGAACATTAAGTGAAAGTGAAGCCCACATAAATAGGTCTGCATGGGCAAAGTCCCATAAGCATTAAAAGTAAGATCATCAAGGAGTAGGTGACACGGTAAGATTAGAATTTAAAGCAAGTTTTGAAAAAACACTTTCTGATGAAGAAAATGTATGAGAGATCAGAACCATGAAGGGTTTTGCACGCAGGAACAGGATTTTCAAAGTGATTCTCAAAGCAACTTGAAACCAGTTTAGGCCTTCATAAAGTGGGGCAGCAGACAAGAAGCAACATGGGTAAATGTGAGAAGCCACACAACAACACTCTGGATAGACTGCAGGGGAAGAACTTAAGTCGGAATAATGCCAACCAAAATAGTGGTCAAAATGTGAGATAATGCAAGAATGATAATGCAAGAATGACTATGATGGACAGATGCAGGCTAAGAAGGTTTAGTTCAGGTGTTTGGAATGGCTACAATAATGACTAGTTCACATCAATTATCTGTTTTCATTTGCCCTGGCTTCACTAATCCCATGTCCCTGCATGTTTTTACTGGTCTACATTTCTAGACTTTATGTTAATCCCCTCAACCAATGTCTCCTTCAATGCATGTTGTGTGTATTTAACACCCTCCCCTTAGTCAGCTATTCCATCTGAGGACAAAACGTCTGAGGTCCTGTAAGCTCATGTGAATTTTTTCTATGTTGGCCTAATAAACGGTAAAAACATTGACTGAGTACTCTAATTTAAACTGACAACATTTAATTAAACATTTTCAGTTATCTGCTTTGTTGACACCAAAGACTGCTGTTCATCTCATCTTCAAAGTTGCTGTAATTGATTTATGATGAAAAATTCTATTCATTAGTACCTTTATCCCTGCTTGTTGTGAATCTTTCATTCCCTTTATTCACAGATTTGGATTTGGAGTTATCAGAGTGAAAAGTGGAAGAAGTAGACACGTGGAGCCACCAACGGGAGAGGTAGGACATAAATGGGGCGAGGGTTTGTGAGATAAATAAGCTGAAGAGGAGGGACACGCTATGTAACATGCTGACACACTGTATTACTGGTGCACAATATGCTCTAGAACTCCCCTTTCCCTCCGAAAATGGGTAACATTTTTTATCTGCCGTTTATGCACAGGTGTGTATTATACCCCAAACTCTACAGTATGTTATTTAATCTGAAAAAATCCAAGAAAAAAAAATCGAGTCTTTAGTCAAAGATACCTTTCCTTGGGCCAACATAGAAAAAGTAAAGTTATATAAGCTTTTGGACCTTCAAGGGTCGTTAGATGGAATCTGGGGTCCCAAAAGCCTTTATTACATCTGTTGTCTTTATTGTTTCTATTTATTATTTTGTCTCTATTTATTCTACACATTAAAATGCAGAGCTCTGAAACAACAGTTTGAATTCACATATGTTTTAAAAATGTGTTTGTTTACTTAGAAGTAATATCAATTAAATTATCTTACAATTGTATTCTGCAAGGCAAGTGGGAGGAAAGTGACAATTCTGAGATTTAATATATTTTAGTTTTGTTCTTTATTAGACAAATGTCTAACCCTAGGCTGGGAAAAAAATATCAGTTACTTATAAAATGCCTCAGAACCACAGCCAAATGTGTTATTTTCTTCAAGGGATCCTGCTGTGTGTACCCAAAAGCAAAATCATGTCTCTATGTAATGTCTGAAAAGTTTAATACATATTTAAGAAAGCCTTTAAGGACACAGAAGGATTCAATTTAACAGGACATATCGAAGGTACGTTGTAGTAAGTAAGGTTAGTATTCCTAAACAGACAGGTTCATCATTTATTTCACTAATATTTTGCCCGTCGGCTTTATTTATGCTTTGCAATCTTCATACTGTATCACATCAAATATTTTTTATTAATATTCTTTACAGGGATACTTAGTATATTTTTACCTGGTGCAGTGATTCCTTCAAATATTGCACTTTTAGATGTTTCAGTTATCATAGGGTTTTACTAAACCCATAGAAAATGTAAACCATTTTCTTAGAGCATTATATAATGTAGCATAGTGTGACATTGAAGAATAACAATATATTTTTTTATATGTTAGTTAGAACAACTTCCTATGTCTGCAGAGATAATTAAGTCCTTGTTGTGCTGATAAAAGTCCTTAGAATTTCATTAGTTAATAGTTATCCTGCTAGGTGGTCATCATACCTGGGAACTTCTCGGCTCCGGCTGCTTGCAGGACTGCACACTGATGTCGGTTGGGAGTCCCGCAGATGTCGTTGGGCGGTCCCGCAGCGGGAAACACCCCCATTTAAAGGAATAAATGGCCGGGGAGCGGGGCGTGTCAAGACCCTGCTCCCGCGACCTGGATGATTCAGGTCTTGACTCGGAGAACCGGAGGAGCAGCGCTCACCCGGCAATCTCCGGGTCAAACCAATATGGTGGTCATAAGGGAACCATCACAGGTCTTGCCATAACTTAATTAATTCATGAAAACTACCAATAATTTTTTGTTTAACATATCAGTCTAATTCTTTTGAAGGTATTTGGTGTACAAGTTCAGGGTAAAGTTAATATCTGTCAGCTAGTATTATGTGATCAAATTTCTCTCCTTAAATTCTCTCCCTTCCTGTCGCACCTGCCAGACTACTACTATGACTTACAAAATCTGTACATTCGCCAAATAAATGCTCAGCACTCAAAATTATGTAGAAAGAAGGTATTTATTTCAACACAGGTTTCAATGTTTTAACTCGCCAGGAGTCTTTGTCAAGCCACTTGTGTTGCAAGTTGACATACATAATGTGGAGTGCTGAGTGTTTATTTGGAGAATATACTGTACGGGGAAGGGGTGGAGCCCCTGCTACGGCACCTAACATACAAGTATAGTTCTATAGCAAGGTTTTTTGCTTGCTGAAAGAGGTAACTATATCTAAGAGAACATATAGGAAAGATTCTAATTTGTTCAGCGGCGTCTGGATGCTTTCCTTTTGAGACTCACTAGGGTTCCCCTCCACAAAAATGGCTAGTTGGTTCTATGTACACTTTTCCTCACTTTTCAACTTTCCACCAATTCACCCGCAGTTGTTATAGAATCACTCTTAGGATTATAACATTAGAATAATGAGTTTGACAACCCTGCCATAGTTATTAGAGGTTCAGTCATTTAATGTAGTATGCTTTCATTAATTAGCTATTTTTTATTGTAATCTTCATGAATATGTACTTGTTCCATTCGGCTTTCAAGGCTGTAGAGACAGAAACGCACGTAATGCATGTTAGAAAATCAGTTTTATTAGAATTAAATAAAAGGATTTGAGCATGCAAAAAATCAATATCAAGATTGTGAATGTGCCATGTTCTTATGCAAGATATCCGCTTGGATGGAAAATAATTGTTAATTATGTTTGTTTCATAGTCTTTAGTTCCTGCATAAGCAATAATTTGAGAAGTGTAAGTCAACAAGATCAGAAGAAGGGGAACACATTACTGGAAAATAAATTACTGGCCTGGTCTGATGAATCACATTTTCTTTTGCATCACTTACATCACTTGGATGGCCAGGTACATGTGCGTCACTTACCTGGAGAACTTATGGCACCAGGATGCACTATGGGAAGCCAGCAAAGGGAGTGTGATGTTTTATGCAATGTTCTGCTGGGAAACCTTGGGTTCTGCCATTACTATTGATGTTACTTAGACATACCACTCTACCTACACATTGATGCAGACCATGTACACACTTTTCAGGAACATGGTATTCCCTGGTGACAGTGGCCTCTTTCAGTGCAAAGCACACAACGCCACAAAGCAAAAATGGTTCAGGAATGGTTAGAGGACCACGGCAACAAGTTCAAAGTGTTGAGTTGGCCTCCAAATTCCCCAGATCTCAATCCAATCGAGCATCTGTGGGATGTGCTGGACAAACAAGTCCTATCCATGGAGGCCTATGTTATATATTTCAGTTCATTTTTAATAGTTTAATTTGCCATCTGCAGATGATACATATTTAATGTGTAATATATTAAAACAAGCTACTTTATTGCAAAAATGTAACACTGGCAAATGTTACTGGCGCTTGTTAGCGATGGACTTCAGATTCTGTGTAAGCAGTTTGTGCTTTATTGACATCAGGGTTTAGGCTGAGATTACATTGTTGCTTTTCTAGTAAAATACAGGTTTGCAATGGGTAAAGGCTAACACAAAAAGGAACAGCGAACAAAATAAAGGACTTTGGGGTTTATTTACTAAAGAGAGAATTTGCAGGAATGTTGGAATTAGAACTCGCCATGCATTATAAAGGACCGACCCTGGCAATGCATACTTCAGTCAGTGAGGTGGCTTTAAATAAAGCTGTGTAATATACAGGGCTACCAAAGCTAGTTTGTATTAAAAGGTCTCTGGTGTTGGACCTCCCCAATGCATAATTGACAAGTTGAAAATGCAATTTCCTATGCAAACTCCCTCTTCTTCTACAGGTTTAAAAATGTCTCCCTACTTAACCTTCCTGGTTTTTGACACAGGTTTACTTCTCTGATCCACCAACTGTTTGGTGTATGTAAATGGTAAAAGATACAGTGACAGGACAGTACAGATAATTGTACCTTGAATTTGAATAGCCTTGAATTTAATACATTGAAGCTTTCAATATCTTTCACAGTTTGCAGTTAGGTAAATAAGATATTAAGATTTGCCACTTTTTGGTAGGTTTCCAGCAAATTCTGCTTTGTGGAATGCTCATACTGACTTTCACTATTGCCCTCTAAGGTTGCTTTATATTTTTTACACCTGCGGACCAAAGCATTTTTAACACTTTTGCTATGTTCCCTCTCACATGATATTTCAGTTTAATAGCACCTGCCCCGATGGACAGAAGTAAGGCCAGGTTGTAAGTAATAGAACAGAGTATAGTCCATGATGCCTTGTAAGTTTATTATTTTAGGGACAGTATAGAACATCCTTTGTCATAAACCCAGCTAATTGCACGAGAAGATTACAATGATACATACACACTGTATAGGCACACATATATGACCAAAAGTATGTGGACACCCCTGAGTTTAGGTGTTTCAGCCACACCCATTGATAACAGGTGTATAAAATCAAGCACGTAGACAAAGATTGCCACTAGAATGGGCTGTACTGAAGAGCTCAGTGACCTTAAATGTCACCACCTTTGCTACAAGTCAGTTCGTGAAAATTCCACCCTGCTATATCTACCTTGTTCTACTGCAAGCAGGGCCGGCCCTATAATGGGGCAGACTGGGGCAATTGCCCCAGGCGGCACTTTAAAAGGGGCGGCACTTTGCCGCCCCAAGCGCTTTTTTTTGTTTTTGTTTTTGAAGCGGAGGAGAGAGAGAGGGGCACCGAGTGGTTTTCGCTTACCCTCTCGGCGCCCCTCTCTCTCTCTCCTCTGCGGCGAGTCTCCCTGTTCAGTCCCGGTGCCGGCTTGTAATGCAGAGCGCCGGAAGTGACGTCAATTTCCGGCGCTCAGCATTACAAGCCGGCACCGTGGCAGAGCAGGGAGACTCGCCGCAGGACTGTTTAAAGGTAAGTGCTGGGGGGGGGGTCGTAGATTATGGCGTCGGCGAAGTTTAAAATGCCGAACGCCCCCCCCCGGCGTCGGGGGGGCGGCGTTTTAAACTTCGCCCCATGCGGCGTTAAGTCTTCGGCCGGCCCTGACTGCAAGTGATATTATTATGAAGTGAAAGCGTCTAGGAGCAACACCAGCTGAGCCACGAAGTGATAGGCCATGTACAGAGCGGTACTGCAGAGTGCTGAAGCTAGTAGTACATAAAAACTTCTGTCCTCTGTATCACCACACTCACTACAGAGTTCAAAACTGCCTCTAGAAGTAACAACAGCACAAGCACTGTGCGTTGGGAGTGTCATGAAATGTGTTTCCATGTGCGAACAGCTGGACACAATGCTATGTTAATGCTATGGCATACAAATGAACTTTAGCACTTGTATGCTTCTGACACCAGTTTGGAAAAAGTCATTTTCTGTTCCAGCATGACTGCGCCCCTGTGCACAAAGCAAGGTCCATGAAGACATGATTTCACTAGTTTGGTGTGGAGGAACTGGTCTGCACTGGCCTGCACTGAGATCTGATCTGAACCCCATAGAACACTTTTAAGATGAATTAGAATGCTGTTTATGAGACAGTCCAACATCAGTACCTGGCCTCACAAATGCTTTTTTTGTTGAATGGGCACACATTGTAACAGGTATACTCCAAAACAGTGTGGAAAGCTCATCCAGAAGTGTGGAGGCTATTATAGCCACAAAAAGGGGGGGGGGGCAACTCCATGTTACTGCCCATGGTTTTTAAATGGGATGTCCAACAAGTTATATAGATGTGATGGGCAGGTGTTTATATACTTTTGGTCATATAGTGTAATTTCTGGTCCAAATTTTTTCTAAATTATGTTCACCTAGGGGCGCTCGTGTAAACAAACAAAAAAAGGAATACAAAACAATAATAGTGCAGCAGAAAAAACTGGCAATGGTATATTTTGTGTAAATAGTTGCACTCACAGTAAGTCTGTGATATTCAAGCGTTTCTCAGTTTTCTTTGATCTATATTGAATAATAGAAGGGAAGAAAACAAAAGGCCAAATGGTATGGTATCTTCACATATAAACAATAAAGATAGAATGATTGCACTTACACAAGGATGGGCACACTAGGATGGTGTGCAAACAACCTTCCAAGAACCGCTTAAGCAATATCCTGGGTGATCCCAGATGGATGTTCCAATTTTTTTTCACAAAGATTTTGGTTGTAGCTGATCGTGAGCAGCGAGAGACTTACCAATTAATACCAGCTATTCTAATTCTATGAATGGCGTTGCATTGATGCTTTTTTCATAGTGGCCTAAATCCTCAGTTCACATATTTCTCGCACTCCAGAATGTACAATGCTTCGTCACCATGTGGTATTCTTATGAGCGGATGAGAAATGTTTTCTGACTGTAACAGTATGTAAATAGTGCAGGGGCAGAATAGTTAACAAACATATCTTTCAAGGACCAATTAAGGAATCTATTAGACCTTGCAAAAATGTTTTTTTGGCTCTGTGAAAAGAATGTGCTGACTATAAAATATGCAATAAGTTGTTTATCTGTAATGAGGCAATGAGACAAAGGGAAATCAGAAATAACCTTCTGGCTTATGGGGAAAACCTGCTAGTAAATGCTAATAACAGAAATTAAACTTGATTTTGCCAGTTGACACTTAAAACACAAGTTAATTCTGGGAAGGCAGAGAAAATTTGTATTCATTAAATTTTGTCATTGCCATGGAATCTGATTTTGACATCTTCTTTTTTTCTTTTTTTCTTTTACTTCTTTGCACAAATGGAAAAATATAAGTCATAGGCACATTTCATGATAGAAAGAATTAATAACCAATTATAGAAATAGCATGTTTTTACACTTTGCCAGTGGCAAGTGGATCCAAAGCCCACTTCATAATCATGTGCCCCCCATGGGCCCCCCTACTGAAATGCCATCGGCCAGTGAATCACACTGCTGGCCTACTGTGAAACCGTGAAATTTTCCATGATCTCCCATGATCCACTGGAAGAGACACAGAGCAAGACTGTGTGCCTGCATGCAGTAATCTGCCGACAGACTCAGAGGCTGGGGACAGAGAGGTAAGGCGATTATACTTGGGGAAGGGTATGGAGAGGAAATGCTGGGTATAGAGATGGAGGGGTATGATTTTGGTGCAATATGTGGTGACAATGAAAGGAGATGGAAATGATGATGGGGGGAATATGATGATAGATCACGATAAGAGGTATAAATATGGTGGTTGTGGACATGACTATGATGTGGGTGTAACGATAGTCAGGGGCAGCTCTACATTTAGGCACACATGAATATACACACACACGTGCATGCATACACACACACAATCTAACACCTTACACATACACACAATCTAACACCTTACACATACATACACATACACACACAATATAAAACCTTACATACATACATACACACAAAAAGACAGAGCCACTCCAACACCATAAACATGCACAAACATACAGACACACATAGACATTCTGACACCATATACTTGTACATACATACATACTGTCATGCCCCACAACGGAGCGCCTCACCCGAGTACCTTGAACCTCCTTTTGTCTAAATTAAATAGATCAGATAGGGACAACAGGCCACATATTTACACAGATACCTTCACTTCATGGTGCAGAGCTGGTCATGTTTAGTGGCTACTTAAAATTTTTAAAGCCATAAATAGTGCATAGAAACAAATATTTCTCATTAACAAATAAAGTACAAATATGAATAAATGAAACTTTTAAAAACAAGTGACAAGTTCCCTGTGTAGAAACTGTTATTCTATATTTGGGAGGTATGCTGTTTACTTAAATTGAACCAACATTCTGAAGTCATGAAGAATCTCTGAAGAAGCCTAGTCTTCACATTTTTCATATACCTAGTTTAGTAAACCAGATTTCTTAAAACAGCAAGTTTTTCTCTGTTTAAACATGGACCTTGAAATATCTTTATAGCCACAGGATAACTCATATGCACATAAAATTAGATAAACAAATTGTTAACTTCTAACATGATCTTAAAAGTTGCATGTTTTGGTACAAGTAGAAAAAAAATTACTGCAAACAAATATGAAGAAATATATAAAAGGCATAATTCTTGCATTATATAGCAAACTGCCTATTTTGCTATATAGTTATTACCACTACACTATAACAACCCTACCTTGGGATACATTTAAAATCTGTTGTATGAACAATCTAAATCCCATACTTTTAAAATGATAGTTTAGAAGAGAATTACCAACGTGAAATGGAAGACCAACATATATTTGAAGTGTTAACACATGTAATAATGATAATGAATCTCAGCATGGTATATTGATTCAGAGAAGACTTTCTCCTTGGTAACTGGAGGCATAATCTGTCTCACATTATTGCAAGTTAAAATGTTTGGAAAGACTGTTCAAAACTGCCAGAGTCAGCAGTTACTGAATTTAAGAACCACAAATATAATTTTGTAACCTAAATATTTGCATTGAGATGAAAGAAACTATGATAAAAAGCAGTTTTGAAGTTTAACCAGTAGGTTATATATATATATATATAAAATTGCAAAGAAGCTTTAATATATATATATATATATATATATATATATATATATATATATACATATATATATGCTCACTGGCCACTTTATTAGGTACACCTTTCTAATACCGGGTTGGACTCCCTTTTGCCTTCAGAACTGCCTTCATCCTTTGTGGCATACTTTCTACAAGGTTCTGGAAACATTCCTAAGAGATTTTGGTCCATATTTACATGATGGCATCACGCAGTTGCTGCAGATTTGTTGACTGCACATCCATGATGCAAATCTCCCAAAGGTGCACATCCCAAAAGTGCTCTATTGGATTGAGATCTGGTAACTGTGGAGGCCATTTGAGTACATTTGAACTCATTGTCATGTTCAAGAAACCAGTTTGAGATGATGTGAGCTTTGTGACATGGTGCATTATCTTGTTGGAAGTAGCCATCAGAAGATGGGTACACTGTGGTCATAAATGGATAGACATTGTCAGCAACAATACCCAGGTAGGATGTCGCATTTAAATGATGCTCAATTGGTACTAAGGGGCGCAAAGTATGCCAAGAAAATGTCCCCAACACCATTACACCTTACCACCAGCCTGAAGCGTTGATACAAGGAAGGATGGATCCGTGCTTTCATGTTGTTTACGCTAAAGGCTGACCCTGCCATCTGAATGTCACAGCTGGAATCAGACCAGGCAACGTTCTTACAGTCTTCCATTGTCCAATTTTGGTGTGCCTGTGCGAATTGTAGCTTCGGTTTTTCTGTTCTTAGCTGAAAGGAGTGGCACCCGGTGTGGTCTTTTGCTCCTGTAGCCCATCTGCTTCATGGTTTGATGTGTTGTGCATTGAGAGATGGTATTCTGCATACCTTGGTTATTATTCATTATTTGAGTTACTGTTGCCTTTCTGTCATCTCGAACCAGCCTGCCCATTCTCCTCCTGACCTCTGACATCAACAAGGCATTTTCATGAACACAACTGCCGCTCACTGTATGTTTTCTCTTTTTTGGACTATTCTCTGTAAACCCTAGAGATGGTTGTGCGTGAAAATCCCAGTAGATCAGCAGTTTCTGAAATACTCAGTCCAGCCCGTCTGGCACCAACAACCATGCACCGTTCAAAGTCACTTAAATCCCCTTTCTTCCCCATTCTGATGCTCGGTTTGAACTTCAGCAAGTTGTCTTGACCATGTCTACATACCTAAATGCATTGAGTTGCTGCCATGTGATTGGCTGATTAGTTAGTTGTGTTAACAAGCAATTCAACAGGTGTACATAATAAAGTGGCCAGTGAGTATATATATATATATATATATATATATTTTGTTACCACAGCTAGAAATGTGATCCCAAACTTTTGGTATACAATGATATACCAGGGGCCAGGGGACAGTCAGCCCTTGCTGCCACTCACCAGGGAAGTGCCACCAGGGGAATTTATACTGTCCGGTGCTGAAGGAGCATGGTGGGTTGAGAAGATCATGGATCTTCCCCTAACAGCAACAAGGGAGAGCAAGGTCTACTCATACAGACATCCATATCCTGCTCCCTCATGATGCACCTCGGCACATGCAAAGTCTGCATTATGGATATAGATGAATTGAGAACCACATGAATAAAGAGATCAACTGAATATCACATACAAACCCTGCATTGTAGGTATAGATTAAATGAGAACCACATGGAAACGGAGATCAACTGAATATCATATAGAAAACTTGCATCACAGGCATAGATCAAATGACAATCCCATGGAAGCAAAGATCGGTTAAACCCTGCATATGAGAACTGAGAAACAGACTAACAGAAATGCTTATAACATTGTATGAAGGGGTATATGTTTGTGTGTATGTGTCAGGCACCCATCCGTCACACTGGTTGTGGCACAAATGCGCAGCACCTCACCCGAATACCCCCCAACTCCCATGCACAGAGCCCTTTCCCAGATACTTACCTTTGTGGGCTCCGTGCCAGCTGATGCTGCAGGCACGTGCACGCCGGAAGTTAGAATGGAGGCCGCTCAGACACACCTCGATTATATCAACGCTGACCAAAAACCCTGGGAACGTTTAAAAGAGGAAAGTTCCTGTTGTTCCTTGCTTGGTGTTCTGTAAGCCTCAGTACCTACCTTTGTTTTTTCTACTAATATTGACATGGATTGTCTCTCTGGAATCCCTGACTGTGGAGTGTTAACCGTTTATGCTGCTTCTCTGGTGTTCATTACCGTGGAGTTTTTACCGTTTATGCTGTTCATCTGGTATTCCTGACCTGAACTGTTAAACTATTTCCTGCCCTGCTACTACCGCTGTTCTTCTCCCTGTACCCACAATTTGAGGATTCCTCACCTGCATAGTGGGTTCCTGTTTGTTACCCTAACAGTATGTGAGCATGGATTTCTATGTATAAGTGTATGTGAGCATAAACGTGTAAGTGTTTATGTGTTAGCATAGATGTGTATATGTAAGTGTGTGTGAGCATCTATGTGTAAGTGGTGTAAGATAGAGTGTGTGTTAGCATGAGTGTGTAAGTGTGTCTGTGTTAGAATAAGTGTAAGTGTGTGTTAGTGAGTATGAATAAGTGTATGTGTAAGCATTTGCATTAGCATGTGTAAATTTGTGTAAATATGTGTACAAAGGTGTGCCAGAGTGTAATATAACAGGCAGGCAAGATGCAAAGGAGGCACAGACAAGCTGTTTGTGGGTAATTATGGCACAGACAGCTGTTTAGGGGCAAAGAAGGCACAGATAAGATGTTTGGGGCACTGACAAGTATTGGGCAATGATGGCACAGGCAGGCTAGTTGGTGGGTTAGGGTAGCAGTGATAAACTGCTTGGGGGCAAAGGTGGAAACATGTTCTTTGGAGTGATGAAGCACGCTTCTCTGTTTGGCAGTCTGGGTTTGGTGGATGCCAGGAGAACATTACCTGCCTGACTGCATTGTACCAACTGTAAAGTTTGGTAGAGGAGGAATAATAGTACAGGCCCCTCCCTTCCATTGAAGCAAAATCTTATTGATTTAGCATACCAAGACATTTTGGACAATGATATGCTTCCAACTTTGTGGGAACACTTTGGGGAAGGCCCTTTTTTATTCCAGCATGACTGTGCCCCCGTGCACAAAGCAGGGCCCATTAAGACATCGTTGGATGAGTTCGTGTGTGGAAGAACTTGACTGGCCCGCACAGAGCCCTGACCTCAATCTCATTGAACAGCTTTGGGATGAAATGGAAAGGAGATTGGGAGCTATACCTTCTAGTCCAACATCAGTACTTTACAAAAGTGGGCAAAATTTCAAAGCAAACACTCAAAATATTGTATAAAGCCTTCCCAGAAGTGTGGAAGCTGTTTTAGCTACAAAGAGGGAAACAAATACATGAAAATCCCTGTTGGTGTAATGGTCAGGTGTCCAAATACTTTTGTCCATGTTTTGTGAGCATGGGTGTGCAAATGTTTGTGTGTAAGCATGAATGTGTATGTGTGAACATGGATGTGTGTGAGCATGTATGTTTAAATGTTTGTGTGTGAGCATGGATGTGCGTGAGCATGGATGTATATGTAGATTAGCTTGTAGCAATTATATTGCTTGACTGGTCCCTGAATCGCTTCATATGCGGTGTGCGGCCACCGGATGGATATGACTGGCTGCTTGCTGCACGAGCATAAAAACATAGGGTGCGACCTGTCATATCCAGCCGAATAACTCACTATCGAGGCATTTCAGGAACACCGTTGAAGCTTTGGAGGTGATCGTTGATCACCATTTAAGCTCTTTTAAATCAGGCGTCTGCCACCACATTGTTTATGAGGGATGTTGATACTCCAGAGAGGGGCCACATGGGGCCATACACAGCAGGCAAAGGGTTAATATAAATGAACTCTCCATGATCAGATTGGCAGGCAGCATCCTTTGGAACTTTGCTTTCCTGTGATGATGAGCTAAGAATTAGATGGCGGAGCTAGTGAGGTGAAGCGGCATCCTGCTGCACACCCATGTCCCCCCTTCCAGACTGACATACAGGGCTGTGGCTGTGAGGTATGTGCCTTACAGAGAATTTGTCTCTCTGATACGGCCCTCCAGGACAGCTGGGCCCCCTACAACTGTAATGGTTGTACACCCCTGATGGCGGCCCTTCATACATATGATTAAAAGTCCATGTAGGTGATAGTAATGGAAAATATTACAAAACGGGTTGTAATTAGGAGAGGAAATTATAAAAACACAGACAATTGTTGAAATGAAGCATTTAGCTGTAGTATAAATAAAAAAAAGAAATAAAAAGAAATATGCATGATCATTAGCCAGTTAAGTAAATAGCAAACATACAGAAGGATGTGGTTGGATGCTAGTATGAAAATATCTGCAAGCAAAATCATACAGAAGGATGTGGTTGGATGCTAGTACAAAAAGCCCATGTGTTTGACAAAAATGTATTTGTCAAATGCATCCTATTTGTCTCCAATTTATTTAAGAAATGTTTGGAGTAACCAAAGCCAAAAGCATTAATTCTAAAATTATTAGTGGGGAATCAAAAGTTGACACAACATCAAAGGATGCCTGCATTTCTGTTTAATTTGGAAGACAATTGGCCTTTGCATAAAATGCTAAATACATTTATGGATGATATATGCAGAAAAATGTTTGTTACTGTATGTGTATAATTATGTGTGGAAGTGTTAGTGTGTGTTTGTGGAAACAGAGTGTGTTTTTGTGGAAATATTTTAGTGTGTGGAAGTAGGTTAGTGGGGGTCTCACCAGTTCTGCCACTGCTTATGTGCATGATTTTGCATGTTACAAAATATATTTGGTTAAATCTTCAAATTCGTCTACTCTTACAAAACGTTTGGAGATTAAAATAAAAGAAAATCAGATGTGTTCAATGCACTCACATGCCCAGGAACCAAACTTGCCTCTTCACTTTTGTTCAACATAAATTTTAATGCTGTTTCTGTAGCGCAATGCTTCAATTTTTCTGTAACATTGTTAAAACATGACCTTTGCTCGGTTTCTCTTCTACTAAAATGCTAATGCATGCATTCATTCAGTGTCTTTCAGTATTTGTCAAGAAGCTTTCTTTTAAATTCAGTGTTCTAGTCTAAAAGAAAAAAAAAACACCCAGCTTGATGAAATGTATCAATGCTCCAGACTGGTAAACTGTCCACTAAACAGTGTGCTTTTATCCACATTCTTACAATGTGAATATGTGTTTTCATCCCTACATGGCTCCCGTAAATGATTGTTAGCTCTTTGTTTGGGATAGTTTTTAATGTTATATTTATATGTTCTCACATATGGTGTTATTTAATTTGTGATTACTTTGTAGTAACTTTTATTTCAAATATGTTTAAAGATATGTTAAATAGCTAGTATATTGGTCTGTAATACTATGTGTGTCACGCCAACTTGTGTGGTGCATACACGGACTTGCTACCTGGTAGAGATGGTATGGCCAATTTCAGTATGAGAGGGGTTAATTCGATTGTATAGGCTAGTGGTGCCAAAAGGTCTTTTAACATGAATTTGTGAAATGCAAGGTGTGAAATGTTATAAAGAAGGTGCCGCTATGTCTAGGTCCAATATAAACGGACTGAGTAATCCACCATATGCCTGTATCCCCTCGTAGATAGTGGATTCTTTTGATATTCTAAGTGAACACTAGCAGTCAGGAAAACTATTTCTTCCAGGGTCATATCCAACGTATACATCAACAATGACCCATGTGCATATCTAGAACGGGGAAAGCACACCCTACAAAAATAATACAAATATGGCTAGTACAAAGTAAGCTGGCTGGAAGAAATTGTGGTATTCCATTCAGGTATTCCGTCATAAGTGGTATTCAGTCATAAGTAGCGAGTGTGACATATCTATGGACTGCTAATATACAAGAAATTCATAAATGCAAGCATTAATGCAAGCACAGGAAGGAGAATAAGATGAAAATGAGTTATTTTGACTGATATGGTTCCACCACACAAGGGGGGGGGCACTTATGGTTCCTATAGGTACACCTTCCCTCCGCTTATACTACCTCTGGGCCGGCTTGGAAACTCGAGATGAACTGGAAAAAGTACACATTTAATGAGTGTGCTTACTAGGAGCCAAGATTTAATTTTGAGTAAGTTGCTATCTTTCCTTGCCGGAGCCCTACGGACAGAAAAATGTTACCATTCAACTGAGTAGTTAGGTTTTCTGTAATTTCTCCTTTTTCATTTTATCTGTTTATCATCTGTTTTTTGCATGCACTGTGACTATTTTTTGTTCATAATAAATATTCCTTTATTAAGTTCTGCCTTTGTCTGGTAAAGACTCACGTTACCTGATTAGACCATTTTATTGGTAATTTGAAATCACATAATTATTGTGTTAAAGTATATTGTGTGGTTTTTTAGTCTAATTCCCTTGAGGGACCAAGGCACCCCATTTATAAATTGTTTTGGTGGTGGCAGTGTTATGATATTAGTTATATTATTATAGTTAATTGTGGGTGGTATTAAGGGTGGATATTTTTATCCCTGTTTCCGGTCTAGGGCAGACAGATAACCCTTTAACCCTTTTACCACCAGAACCAAGTCACGCACAAGCTTGGAGTAGGGTACATTCATGAAAATGTGTATTTTTGAAATTCACTAAAATTATAAGTGTATAATGTTGCTTATATGGAGTTTAAAATATTCATGCCTGGGAACTCTGGCTGAATTGCTGCTTCCTCTGGTCACTTTCTCCTTTGACAAGGCAGGGGAACTGATGTGTACCACTACTATGTCAACAGCGGCGTTCATAGCCAGCAGCTCCTTCTCGGTTAATATAGTAGTTCACTTCTGAAAGGGACAGCTTAACAGAGAAATAAACAATAGGATGTAAGTGTTGTTTATCCTATTTTTGGGATTAGACAGCTCCTATTGCGTAGACCTTGAGAAAGTAGAAGAGAGAAGGTTTGAGGCTATGCTTTAACAATTCAAAGGTTTCTTGACCATGCTGTTAAGTAAGAATTGTCAAAGGTTGGACTGTACAATAAAAGTCTCTAATTAACTTGCAATAGATGTTGGCAAAACCAATGAACTGCCTTCCTGTTAGTATGGGTGAGTGAATTCTTTTGTAGCTGCAACATTTTTAGAATCCATCTGGACAGATTTGGGTGACAGGATGAATCCTAAAAATTCCATGGATGTGACTTCAAAAACACATTTTTCAAGTTTTTCAAAGAGTCCATAGTACCTGAGACAAAGGAGAACCTCCCTGACGTGTGTTTGGTGTTCCTAGACACAGGTTTTACTGCATCATTGTGACACTTCCTTGGGGCGGAGTTGTCCAAATGTCAGAATTGGGTGGTTTCTTTGTAGGGAACTGTACCAGAAAATAGGACAGGGATAGATTTCTCTAGGCACCTCTCATGCAACCTGCAATATATCTGCAGTGAGAGCAAGATGATACTGCCAAAGGTACCTGAGACCCCTGTATGAGTCAGTTCATCAGTTAAACTCCCTCCATCTAAATGAAATTGTAATACTGGTTGTTTGATTTATCATCCTGAAGACTAACTAATTTTAGCTTACTTCTTGGTTTTATCACACATATTTTGAGACTCACTTCACTAAAATTAGCACTGTATCTTCCCAAAAATCCTGGCATAGAAAAGTACCACCATTTAAAATACCCTGGGGTGTCTAGTTTTCATAAATATATGGTTTCATGAGGTAAATTGAATAGGCTGGTTCAAAGATGTCCTAAATAGGACATGGGGAAGGATAACTAGATAGTAAAATGCAAATTTGAAAATTGGACACCTCCCAAATGTGGCTTTGTAGCCCCAAACAACCATGCATGAGTGATATCACTGTACTCATAGGATTTTGCTGAACATATATAGGGTACATATATATTGAAGTACAATGTGTGTTAAAAGAAATCCACAAAATTCCACTACATTATTACATTAAGTATTCAAGGCCCATTTCTTTATGGGATTTTAAGACCACTCACCTGTTTCACCCGTTTTGTCATATTAAAACCTATTTTTGTCCTTGAGTTTTAGGTGTGATACCAGTTGTGATTCGTAAGAAAAGTTGATTTAATATCCTTTCTATGATTTTATAAAGTTTCTTGTTCTGTTATCCAAAATAACCATGTTGAGGCAGCAATATGTGACTCTGTGTTTGCCATCTTTTTATGTTCATAACATATACATTTATGTAAGATGTCATTTAAGCATATCTTATCTTGTGAACATTTGGTGTTGACTGATTGTGACGAACATATATCACAAAAATATAAAAACTTAACATTTAAAAAAAAATCAACAAAATAAATTACTACCGCAAAATTTGACAAAGGCTGGTAGTAGAACTAATGCATGGAAAGTGTCAAAATATCAGAAATTTGAAATACCTTGTGGTGTCTAGTTTTGAAAAATATTTGGTTTGATTGGGGTAAATTGAATTGGCTGGCTTCAAAGATGTACCAAATAAAACACGGGGCCAGGATTATCAGATTTGAAAAATTGGTTCAAAATAGCAAAATGTATTTATTGCCCTATGACTTGCAAAACAAAAAGCAAAAAACATAAAAACATTGGGTATTTCATAACTCAGGACAATAGTAGAATCTATTTAGCAGTTTTTCATTAGCTTTTGTACAAAAGTACCATACAAAATTGATATGATCCTTGCCTTTTGTTCACTGTCCAGCATTACCGTTAAGATACAGTATGCATTATGTTGCAAAAGAGCATCCTCCTGTGCCACGGCCATAGTGAGTGTGTGTTACAGCTTCATTCTATTCTTTACTTAGTAGGATTTTTTTTTACTGTTTAAACGTGTAATCCTGTTTTCCATATGAAGCTCCTGACTTATTTCAAACATAACTGCCCTTTTGTTTTTTGTTGCCAATTGTGGTATTCTATTCTGTATGGAAAATTATATTTGTAGGTAAGCTGTTGGTTATGTTTATCCCCCTTTTAACTAGCCATTTACTTGTTCTCACTCAAGTGAAGTGCTTTTTCTCTCACAAGCCAATCAACAGATAATACAATGACTTGTAACAAGGCTTTTTAAGGAGTATTGAGTTACAACCCGCTACTACATTATGAAGTTAGTTAAATTTAAACAGTTTTGTGGCAAACAGTCCCATTTATCTGGTATTCATAGCCATTGTATCAAACTTTGTAATTTATTTTAAGTACATGCAAAAGTCCCAGCTGGTCGAATTGTCTGAAGGTAATAGATTGAGGTCCCTCATGATGGGAAGCCGTGTAAGGGTTTTCACAATGCTCCTCTCGAATATGGCATAGATCTGTAGTACAGAGCACCATTTAGGACATCTAGGTGAAGCCTGTCTAACTGTATCCAGGCCTGCACAGGCTATGATTTCATTCAGTGCTTCTGGTTGAGGCCTTTTACTGCCATTCAGCCAATGTTTTATTAAAATTCAACACGCAGTCAATTCAATTCAACACGTCTCCTTGGCAACCAGGGACGCCGAGGAGGCAAACCAGGAAGAGGGCCGACCCCTTTGCTCAGCGTTAAGTCTCCCTGGCAAGCACACACACACCTATTTCCAATCTCCCCAGGTGTCCATGGCTTCAGAACAAGCCATGGACACCTGAAGATACTGATTATAACAAAGGGTGGAGTTTCACCCTTTAAAACCCTGAACAACTGAGCCTTCATTGCTCATTTGTTCTGTACTATTTGCAGAGAATGTCTAGCTCCTGAATCCTATACTGCTTATTTATTCCGCTTATGAACCTTTGCTGCCTGGATTTCTGACCTTTGGCTCTGCTTGACTACACTTTCTACTTGAACCCTTGTAAACTGATCCTGTTGAGAGCTGCAACTGGGTTCCTACCTGAGATCCTGACTCATTCAGTACATAATGGAGGTGTTGAGGTTGGGGCTTAGAGAGGCATTGGAAAGGGGCATTGGGCGTTGGCAACCCAGATGATTTTGTTGTACGTTCACCCTGAGGCTCTTTGCTAAGCATTTTGTTGTCTTTCAGGTCCTGCCCCTCCTCAAGGGAGTCATCAGTCACTCCTATACATTTTTGGTCAGGAGGCGTGCAACAGTTTGGGCGAATGGGGAGTGGTTGTGAATATCTCTGGTGGCTGAGGTGCAGTGGTTTGTGAAGGTTTTTGGTTGCAGTAAAGCGTAAATTTTGTTTCAGTCTTAGTTTTGTTTCCGGGGGTCAGCATCCTGTGGTCTGAGGTAGTTACAAAGAATTTTTGGTGGTATGGTGTGTGAGTTAATAAAGCTGTGGCAATGTTGTTATTTAGGGTAGGTGGGGTTTGGTTTCTGGTGGGATGGTGAGTACTCATAGCACTGTCCCCGCTACTTTCTTACATGACAAAATTGAACAGTTAATAAGTATATAGAGTTAGGCAGTTATTTGACAGCATTCTTTGTGTCAAACTTTGGTGAAGAGTTGAGTAATAGGAATGTCAATAGTTAACACAGGAAATCATCAGAGAGTGAAATAGCATGGCAATGCATTTTTAGGTGGAAGTGACACGAACATGTGGAGGGATGGAATATTAGGGGTGAAATAAAGGACAACATCAAATATGAGACAGACAAAGAGAACACATCATGGTGCAATAGCTAATCGTTAGAAAATGGTTGATTTTTTTCCCTAAGTGCCCTCTCAAAAATAAACACTTTGAATTGACATTATCCTGATACACCAGACATTAAAACAACAAACAGCGCCAAAAGATTGTCATTGCTGAGTAATGGAATCAAAAGAGTCTGAGATTTCATAATGCTAATGTCTACAATGTAGATTTTGCACTTGGATGGATATGTGTATTTTGTTCAAACTCTGTGTGCAAACATGGAACAAGGGACAGAACATATGAGGTGAAATACTATACAATTATAAAATGATATTTCACAAAACAAATATGAATGCTGAGATTTGTATGCAAAAGTCAACATATCTGGAATACAGTCCTATTCTAGTGGCTGTCTGTTCAAACTGCACTTGTAGTTTCTATGTTACTATATTCTCTCTGATGGCTGCAGGCATTCCAGCTCTGTGCACTCCTCGCCTCAGGCATTGGTCAGTAAAATCGATAATCCGTGAAGGCTATAAGAAAAAAGAAGAAAACTGATGTTTCTGAAGGTCGTTATTTTTTTTTAATTGTGCTTTCATAAGTAATACAAAATTTATGTATAAATTGTTTTTAGTGTTGCCGGTAGGCAGCATGAGTTTAGTTAAGCACAGAAGCTTTTTATGATTTTAGTATAATCCTAGCACTGCAAAACACTCTGGGGAGCTTTTTAGGTGGCAGTGAACAAAATATGGTAAAATATTCCACAGACAGATATATACAGAAAAAAAATCAAATCAAAACACTTCATCAGAAGGCTCATCCATTATATTGTTTCTAATTAAGAAAGTCTTTTGGAAACCCACTGAAAACTGCAGTGATTATGTGACACAAGCCAAAATAGAAAACTGAAGCATGCTGGATACTAACAAACATTCTAGTTCTAGTTTGCTAAGAAAGGATGTGGCCGTGAAGTGTGTGGATAAAGTAGTACCACCACTTCACTTGCCATCCTATTCTTTTGCTGAACTAAACCTTATGTCCTACAAAACTTGGGTCTTCACAGAGAACATTTTGCTGTAAATGCATTTTCCTGGAATGAGAAGTCTGATTGAAGGAGGTCTCAGTAAATCAGGAGAAACTTCTCCACTGATGCCTCTCCTTATTGGGAGTCCCTCCTTCACACCAAGCTCAGTGTAAGCTTCAGCCAGCACCAGGTATGTGTGTTTGACTATGTGTATGTGACTGTTTTTCTGTTTGTCACTGTGTTTGTTTGTATGACTGTGTGTAATGTTTGGCAATAGTACAATAATATAAAATTTATTTTATATGTATGTGAATCAGTGTGTAAATGTATATATATGCACTGACATAGCATTAGAACCAGGTTTAAATAGCCCTTCAATAGAATCTCCCGCTCAGAATTTGAAATGGAGGCTTGGAACACATAAGGGTCATATCCCTTTAAGAGATGGATCCTGGAGAAGATGCGATTCTGTACAGCTGATATTAGCCACACGACAGCACGTGTAAGAGAAACCGTGTGGTCGGCGTCAGAGGCATAAGATCCTGGCGGCGGCTGCTGGCAGTTATTCCATAAACAAATTAAAAAGATGGGGGGCACAAGACCCCCGAGGCACTCCACTTAATACCTTGCATTTTACAGTATCTTTTAGCCAGTTTCTAATCCAAGTACATATGTTTGGCCCTAAGCCTATTTCTGACAATTTGTACAGTAGCCTTAGCAAAGTCCAAATAGATGACATCTACAGCCACTCCTAGATCTCTATTTTTACTTACCAAAAGAGCATGAGATATTTTATAAACAACCTCTGTTCTTCATTTGGCAAATTTGCTGCCCCAAAATCATACATATTTCTTTATTTCATTAAACAATGGGTAAAGTACAAAATAGATCTTAATAAAATGTAAAATCCATATTAATATGTGTACCAAATTTGATTGTTGGTTATATTCAGTCTTCAATACTTACGTTCAAAATGAATTTAATATTTACCCTTTTTTAAACGTTTTATAAATAACCAAAAATATAAACAGATTATAGATCCAGTGTACATATGCAGCAATCAAGTGTTCATTTAGTACAGTTAACCCTTTTCTAATCCTTTTTATAAAAGACACAATAATGAAACATGCATACCATTCTAGATACAAAAATATGGACCTCGAGGACATGTGGCAGAGATTGGACTGTCCCCTTGGGAAAAGCAGGTAGTAAACCTTTTAGGTTGTTTGTTTTAAATTATTCATCCAAGGTAACCAAATGGAATGATACAAATTTACTTGTCCAATAGAAGCAAATAAACCATATTACATTTTTATGTTGGTATTCAATTTGGTTTAATATTTGACCAAGAAATGGGTGATTATTGTTTTTCCAATTTCTAGATATGTTTATCTTTATGGCCATTAGTATGTCAATGAGTAGATTCTAAAGTAGTTTGTTCTTAATAGGAACCTCCATAAGACAAAAAACAATATTGGTGTTATTTCTATATCTAGAGCAAATATTTTATTCAATAAACTCTCCAGGAGATTATTTAACCCCTTCAAGACCGGGACGTATCTGGTACTTCCTGGTCAAAGGTCACCGGGAGACCGGGACGTACCAGGTACGTCATCGATGATGCGCGATTCAGCGTCGCTATGAACTCTGGGATCGCGAGGGGCGGCTGCTACTGACCGCTGGGTGTCCCCAGCGATCCATAGCAGCCACTCCCCCTCAATTCCGTGCACGTGATCGCTTTGAAGCTTTGAAGCTTTGAAATATTTACAAAAAAACTGCGGTCTTCAAGGGAAGACGCAGTTTGCCAGTGTCGGTCCTGAAGGGGTTAATGTATCAAGTTTACTATATCCCCACCAAATGTGTAAGAAATTACCTTTGTCTTTCAAGCAGCACAAACAAAAGGTCAGAGTTAGAGCTGTTTATTTTGTTTGGTTTTGTAGGAACTTAATATCAACGATAAATTATTTTATACTGCAGTTCTATCAATAATACACAATGGAGTGCTTGTCTAACAAGAGTAATGCCTACTAAGATCATTGAGTTGTAAAGGATATCCTAATTAATTCTCCCATTTCAAAAGTGTGTGTATTTTTTCCTTTGAGTCTAAATCTGGTTCTGGGTCACTTTACTCATACTTGCACTCATACTTTGAGTACCCCAGAAATCTGTCTCCTCTTCTTGCAATGGAGCAACAAAACTTCTAATGAATGATTACAGAAGAATTTCCTCATGGGAAGAAACGTTTTTATTCTTAAGAAAGAGAACACATCTGACTAGAAGTCAGATTAAATTTTTCTTGTAAATTTAAAAAACTTTATTTTGAGTAATTATATCTGAGAGTGCATCCATTCCCTAAAGGGTCCATCTAGACAAGTCAAGGTCAGTTATTTAATGGCTCAGGACTTCGATTGGGGTAAGTTTAGACAAGTTATCAAGAGTGCCCTTATGAACATGTTTTCTATCTGACATTTTGTTGCTGTAGATTGGCTAAGCTATAACAAGTGAGTTGGGTGATACAGATAGCATTCCAATTTTTACCAACCAGTATTTTCCAGTATTTTTCTGGGTTTGACCAATCTTGTAGGTGGGAAATTAAGCATGCTTCATATAATTTGTAGATGTCTGAAATGGCTAGTCCTCCTTTCGTAACATTTCTTATTTTTTTTCTTAAGTATTTTTTGAGAAATTCTCATTTTTTTGTTCATCCAAATATAGTCCTTTGGAATTGTTGATGTATTATAAAAGGTAGGATCCTAAATAAATATAGTATCTTGAGTGTTATATAAGTATTTACTTCCCACCCATGATACCTCAATTGTAGGATTGTTTAACCCCTAGGTAATTTATATATTTTTTATCCCACTCAAATCGGAATTGGGCTCTAAGATCTTGTAGGACTTGTAGTGGTCAGGAAAGCTGAGAGTTATTTTTTTTAATTTTGTCTCCAGAATATTGTGTGTGTGTATAGTTTTTAAGACAGTGGGTATAGAAACCACCGGGTTAGTCAAGGTTAAGAGGACATCATCTGCATACATTAATGTTGTATTTTTCAGTCCCAGTTGGAACTCCCTTTATATCTGTATTTTGTCTTATTATAATGGCAAGAGGCTTTATAGACAGCACATAAAGTTGGGGGGAAAAGGGCAGCCCTGTCTAGCTCTATTTTTAATTGTGAAGAAATCTGATTCAAACATTGGACCCACTTATTTTCCTGAGAACAGGAATAAAGGTTCATTATATTATCTTTAAAGGGCCTTCCTACTATACCAAAATTTCCTAGGACTAGAGCTAAGAATATCCAGTTAACTCTGTCAAAAACTTTTTTTTAAGCGTTGATCGCTAGTTACACCGAGTCATTTGGTGAGAGTTAATTCTAGGAATTAAATTAAAGATTTTTGTTTTCGAAATGTTGTCTATAGGCCTTCCGTCAGTCACAAAACCAGATTGGTCCTTCTAGTAAGATTGTTTTTCGCCCATCGGCCAACATTTTTTAATACGTTTTAATATCCAAATTTATTAATGACATTGGTCTATAATTAGAAGACCAGCATATCTTGTGGTATGTTCTTAACTTCTGAAAAAGTTTATAATAATAATGGTGGTATAATTTTAGAATTTTTTTTCTAAAAGGCAGAAGCAGGGCCATCTGGGCCAGGTGCTTTCCATAATTTTAGGTTTCTTATAGTTTCATTTATTTCATAACTTGAAAAAGGTCTATTTAGTTTCTCCAATTTGTCTCTAGTTATTTTAAGAAGTTTTAATCTAATAAAAATCTCTATTTCTGTTTAGAGTTCTTATTTTCTTTGATTGTAGAGAGAACTGTAATATTTTGCAAATGCTTTTGCTATCTCTTTAGGCGATAGCAGAGTTTTATTCCCAACTACAATTTTTTTGATTGTGTTTCTTCTTGCATTATATTGTACATTTTAGTTAGTGTTTTGTTTGCTTTATTACTATTATAGTACCATTTTTGTTTTAAAAATATAATAGTTTTATTAATTTTATCGTAAGTTTTCTTTTATCAAATTGCAGTTTAATTGAGTCTAATTGAAACTTTCAATTTTAGCTAGTTTTATATCTAATGATGATTGGATCAATCACAGCAATTACCATCAATAAGATCCCCCTCTTTTTTCTACCTATAAGTCATTGATATGTACCCTCCTATACACAGTCCCTCCCAATCTGCCTCATCAACAAGCACCAAATGGCACCAAAACGGCTTGTAATGGTGGCAGCTACACATGGCAACGAATGGACGAATAATGACAAATTTTTGGAACTTTTGCAGTTCGTTTTTCAGGTTCGTTGCACATTGCCCTTGTTTTTGTTGCTTCATGCGAACAATTTTCAATTCAACAATTTACGTTAAAAATAAAGTTATAAAAATATGAATATTTTCTATACTTTATTTCTCTATTTCCCCTTAAGTAATCAACTATGTATACTAGGTGTCGACTCTTGATTATTGGGGTAATTTTTTTCAGAAATAAAAAATTTGAAAATTTGTCAATTGAAAGTGCGAAATTCAATTAAAGTTAAGAAGTTGTTCTAAATATAAGGTTTAATTTAATAAATCTATCTTCATAAGAAGTTTATTCCAAAAATTAGTATCAATCAGTGGTTTATAAACAAATCTTAGATAAAAAGATATTCAGTATAGTAGTTGTTTCACCTTTAACATAGTATCTAGACAGACTTAATCTTATAGTCACTAGTGAGATCTCATCACCAAATATAAGTAATATGTGCTACTAATGGTGATATCGGAAAAAAGCGAAACACAAAAAAAGAAAATGTTTTTATATTTATTTCCATGATTCTCCTTAAGTGATAAATTCTCTATAGAAATGCAAAATAAATTGAGAAATTGTTCTAACTTTTTAATAGGTTACTTGAGTGAATCAATTGTAAAGAATCTCATTGACTATTGCTGTAAGTAAGCTTTTTGTGGAACTGTATAAAATGCCTTAGCAAAGTCCATATAGATCACATCTACTGTCCCTCATAGATCTGTATTTTTATTGATTTCTTCATAGAATGTTATTAGGTTGGTTTGACAAGATCTGTCTTTCACAAAAGACATGCTAATTTCTACTCATTATATTCTGATTCAAGATGTATTGTTGAATGTTTGCTTTTAGTAACCCTTCAAATAATTACCCTACTACTATTGGTCCCAGTCTATCCTCACTGCTTTCCATACCAGGCCAAAATATGCTAAATATTTTATATCTCTATTCTTTTGCTGCCTCAAAATCATATCTAAAAATTTATTTTTGCTAAATGTGTACACAGTAATGATAAAGTCTTAATGTATTTTCATGCTCAGAAAAAATTACTCCTCATGACAGTTCTGTATTGATAAAGATGACAAGTGGAAGCCTGTGGAGTGCTAGATATTAAAAAACCAGATGTCCAAAGTTTTCATGGAAACAACCTGCAAAATGTAAACCTTTATTTAACACTTCTTATATTGCTACTTTATGCATTGGCCTTTATAAAAAAAAAATAGATGACAAATACCTAGGTAATAATGGGAGCATTTAATAATTGGATTTACATTGCCTTTCTTAGGAAGAAGTAATCAGATCATTGTACTATTATCAGTGACCAGGACCCATGCTCCGACTGAGCAGCTCCGCCATAGACATCTTCTTTTCCGCTGACAGCTTACTTATAATATAATCCCATCAACTACCAGACAGCCTGGCGCCTCCATATGGTCCCAAATGGAACTCAAAGACATTAATGCCCACCTGGTAAAGAGTCACTATTTTGGGGTGTTCTCAAACGAGCGCCGCCAATCCCGTGGAGAGCTCAGGGTCCAAGGATGTTCTCCAAAAAGAGACTTGAGCGGGAATGTCTCTGGGAATAAAGTAGCCAGGCCAGAGTTCCAGAGCTGCTACTTGGTAAACCCCCGTTCTAAGTATTGGCAATAAAACCAGGTTTTCCAAATGAGCTCCCTCTCAATAACCACCTCCGGTTGTGACCCACCCACGAGCACAGTATAACCCCAAAGGAGCGACATGGTAGGGCAACAGCCATCCGTAGTGACTCAGTTCTAAAGTTTGTCAGGCACTGCCGGCGGTCAGCAGCATGGAGTAATTCCGCCATGTAGAGCCCCCATACCAGGCTGGTCCATAGAAGTCTGGTTAGGGCAGATCAAACTGGGTTTTTCGATGAGCACATGGTGACTTAGACATAAGAGGGGACCGAGCAGGCAGACAAGTAGTCTCCCCATGAATCAGTCATGGCCCCCTCCCAAACTCAAACCTACCCCGATGTGTCCTCAGCCTCAGGGGGTTACCCTGACAGCATTTTTACATTTAAAAAGCTATTTTAATTACTTAATTGTTATTCTAAGATTTTTTAATGTTGGTAACAGCCAAGATGAGCAATACAATGCTGACCCACAGGAATGTTTGACCAAGGTCATTAAGAAAACTTAAATACAGAAGAGCAAACTGACTTGTGTAATGTAATAATTCATGCAGGACTACAAACTATTTAAAGATCAGTACATTTCAGATAACTCTTGAAGCACGTTTAGAAGCATTTAACTTTTCTTCATAAAATTCTCCTTTTCTTGTTTCATTAAACTGTGTTATACTCTCTACTTTCAGTCTGTGTACACATCTATTTACTAAATTCCACTTGTCCCCCCCAAACAAAATTGATATGACATTTCTCTTTTGCCATACATTGTAGAGCTAAGCCTGTATTTATACTATTATTACAGTATGTATCATACAATATTTTAAAAGAGATGATGTTCTAGCCAGTTGCCACAAAAATCATTTTTTAAGAAGTACTATTAAAACTGTTATTTAGTTAAGGTTAGTGAAATGTTAATTAAATTAGATAGATAGATAGTTAGATAGATAGATAGCATTAAACATTTACATTATTTAACTAAAAAAGAGGAAATAATGGGCTTGGTTTTAAAACAGGCAGATTGAAGAAAGGAAATATATTTTCTAATTAACTTTTAAAATAATAGTAATGACTTTCATCAACAAGTTAAACATGTAAAAAGCAGCACAGCCATCAAATATGTTTTGGTTACACTAAAAAGTGGTTCAGAGAGGTGAAAAGAAATAGGCCATCGAGACGCTTCATAAATAAAAAAAACAGTGATTTCAGACAGACTGAGAGCCTGGGAGCTATTGCTTTTGGAACAATGCAGCAATCTCAGATATGTTTAATGTTTTTCAAGCAAGCGGGGTTAAAAGTAACATTTTGCACGTACAGTTTATGATTCATTTGGGTCTCTAAGAGAATGTAAAATAATAGTTGCCTTAGCGTATCTAGGAACAAAACTGTATAGAGAAGATTTTTAGCTAAGTAAGAAGAATAGACATAGTCTCAAATGGGATTGCATAAGGCTGTATAAATCTAAAGTCTTTTGAAAAATAAATCTTTACAGATTCAGCACATTGAACATCCGAGGTATCGAAACAAAGAAGAATGGGGTCCAGAAAATTTGAAGAAGCACTAAGATAAATATAAGTAGCTATTTATTCAGAGAAAATAATTGAGGTAAAAGGCCAATGAATCTGAGACAACGGATATAACAAAATATGTATTTTCTTCACATCCCTTTAGGACACAGTGCGACCTCTATTTAATTGGCATTTGTAGTAACATTTTCTGTTTTTGTATGCAGCTGTTTAAATTTGTCCGTCAATTTAAAACTTGTGAAATGCACTTGAAAGAAATAAATTGCAGAAATATGAAATGATGGACTCCGTGTAAATATTCAGTTAATTAAAATTGTGTTCAGAGTATAGCTGTGTGCAGTTAATGATTTTGTAAGCTGTGGGTGTTACAGAAGGACAAAATTTCATTTTTGTCAACCAAAGATTATATATGGGACATGAACCAAGTATAGATGTCTTCAATCTAGTATATGGTTTCAGCGGAAATTACATATGGGAAAATATATTCAAGAACTATAACTTAAAGCATCTACTTGTATAAGATTTTCTGTAGCAATAGTTATTTGCAAGATATAATATCCAGTTCTATTTTTTTCTACACACAATCATGTTCTTTGCCAGTATAACACCCTCTTGAAATAAAACATGTCAGGGTTTTTTCTTTTTCAGGGTTCTGGTAAAAGATCTATCCCATTTATAATGTTTGCATTAATTCAAGGCAATAAACATCCCTAAGTCCCTAGGAAATCATTGAGGCTTGTGTATTAAGTAAAAGGCAAAACCTAATTTTACCTTTTTACACCCCCTATAATGTGCTTGGTCTCCATCAAAAAATAAAAATAAAAAGCCCATAGCATCTTGTAGATTTGTCATTTTCATTTTCTTGAACTTCATACAAGAAACATACAAGCATCATAGAAACCTGAATTTTCAGGGTTTTTTTTTTTTTTGCAAAATCCTATTACTGTCTACTATTGTATGACAATTAAGTGTTGCCAGCAAAAGTTGTGAATTAGGCAACATTTTCTTAAGTTTTGGACATTTAAGAATGTTTCCAATTCTACAAATAAAGTGGAACAGCAGCATTAATGTGCATGAGAGAATGACAATACACACTTACTATAACATAGCAATCAGGTAACAGACGTCCACATGAACAAAGCTGTGGATCCAGTGGGGTAATATAGTAGGTAGGGAGAAAAAGGAAAAACTCTCCAAGGTGTGACAGTATACTTTCTGCACTCTGTGGATTAATCCATCAACTGCTATGGCGAATAAAAGTCACTGGGAAATAATGGAATAAACAAGGCATATTGTTTATTCCTTGGTAACCTCAATGTCACCATAAACAATAGTTATCTGCCACCATGCTTGTCAGTCCACCACTACATTGTCTTTAGAAAATGAAGCTCTCTTTATTGTAGTCACACATACAGAATTAATCAACACTTGCTGAGTCTATCGATGCCTGGCTTTGATAACAATATTGCTTCTGCTTAAATCTTAAATCACTTGCTTTGCAGACATATCCTTTCACAGTTATATGAAAAGACTCCTTACCCTGAAAAATAACACAGCTTCTTAAAAAGTATTTGGAACATTAGCTGTTTACACAACAAAAGCAGAGATCTGTTTAAAAGTACTGAATTAGTATTATCTAATTAATTTCATGTTCTACCATTATCATGCTTCTCTTCACCTTCCCTTAAAGGCTGCTTTGGTTCAATCAACAATTAGTATTGATACCAATGCTCTGCACTAGTGTTCATAAACACACACACATTAAAAGTAGGGCTGCAACAACTAATCCATAAAATCGATAATCTATAATTAAAATTGTTAAATGATCGAATTACCAATTTTGCACAAATACAAGACAAGCCTTTTTCCAAGCAAATGCTCGGAAAAATACCCCTCGTCTTATATTCAAGGTTATTTTATAATCCGACCTCAACTAGACGTCTGACTATAAGATCCAGATCCCCCGCACCACTGCGGGAGACCGGGGTCCTCCTCTCTGACAGCCTGTGGAGCAGCAGAGGTTGTCTACATGCATCGTGCAGACGTCCACTGGCTGCCCCTGCTAGACACCAGGGAGTCTAGAGCACGGGGGCAAGTTTGAGGATTCATTGGTAAGTCTTAGGAGAGGCAAAGAGGTATATCAAGGGGTCAGAGTGGCAAGCCTGGGAGCAGATGTGCATAACTAGGAGGACAGGTTGGCAAATAAATGACAATAAAAACAAGAAATGCATTTTTCGCAATCATAGTTTTTATTAAATATGAAAAAATAGTTTACATGTGAATTCATAGTTACTAGTAAAACATTTTCCTATAGGGGAGTCTTCTATTCAGGCTTTTTCTTTTTTTTTTCTGTACCTTAAAATATATACAAAAAAAACCAAAAGGATCGATCCAGCACTTGAAAAAAACTTCCAGCTTTATTTAATCTACCAAATGATTAAAAAGCATAATTCACACCTAAGTGCATAGGAAACCCCAAATCTGACGCGTTTCAAGCGGCACCCCGCTCTTTATCACAGAACCTTAAAATATATACCTTAAAATTATTTTTATGTCATAATAAGAAGGCGATTAGAGAAATGCCATTGTGATAAAGGGATAAAAGTGTAGAATGACACATGTTAATGTAAATTAACATAATTCTTCTGCTTAAAATCATCACTATCTTCATGATAACAGGCCATGTGTCGGGACCAAAAGTCTAAGCGCTCATCTGCTTAGGCACCCACCTGGCACACACTTTACTGAACGTAAGACTGTCATGAATCAGGGCATAGGCAGATCCAACACTCACATTCAGCTTTCCTGCAACCTCTTCAACTGTTATTCTTCTCTTTTCGCAAAGCAGTTCCAGGGTTCTTTCTTCATTCCTCGTAGTCATGGCTGTAGCTGGACATCCAGAGCGCTCTGCATCCGTCACACCAGTACGGCCATTTTCAAACTATTCAATCCACTCATAGAAGACTCTGCAAGTCTTCTATGAGTGGATTGAGCACACATGCGAAGATGAATTTGTGCTCCCGGCACATCTTCTGCCCACAAAAAGCATATGACAGAATGCTGTTCATCTTTGGTGCAATTTATAAGTTTCACAGCCATCTTCACCCCAGGGTGAAAACTCTTATACTAAACTGCAAGGGCAGCCGGCTTGCCAGACAGAACTAGTCATATGACACGCTAAGATATGCCCAATTACTACTCCTTCACCGTTTCCAACGAAAATATAAAAGTTGGAAACATCCCTCGTATACTGTATATATATATATATATATATATATATATATATATATACAGTATATATATATATATATATATATATATATATATACAGAGATCATGTCCGCACACACAGACTTTCTTTAACTATAATTATTAACTATAATTGGTAGCATGCACCCCTTTTCTGTTTTTAATTATTTATTTTTTAAGTTAATTTCTTCATTTCACATCCCCAATGTCCATTGCATTAAAAATCCAGATAAAAAAATCGTTTTCATTTCAGATTGTAATGCAACAAAATAGGAAAAATGCTAAAGGGGGTGAATATGTTTGCAAGGGACTATAAGTACCAAACAGCTGGATTCCTACTAGTAGCATGTACCTTGTGGTTACCCAGTCTCATTCGTTACCCAGTCATCTGGGCACAGAGAAACAATCTGAATTCATATACAGTGATTGAAGCCAAGATGAGGTTGGAACAGATAACTCTGTCTTCATATAACTCTGAGTAAGTTGTGTAGTTACGCTGTGTGTTTACTTGCCATTCCCAACTTGTTCTGCTGTAGGAGCAGGTATACTTTATGACAGTAGTGATGGTTTGATATCACAATTTTGTAATCTATTACATTATACACTAGGTGGAGTTTTACAACACAATCATGGGACAGAGCTTAAAAAGGGTTCCCCTGAGGTTTTTTTCCCACCCTTATAAAAGGTTCAATGATGGGTCCCAAACTTGTCCTATGCAAAGATGCTGGAATTAATGGATGACATCGGGGTTATTTACTGTTTCATCGAAAACTGTTCTAATATTTTATAAAACACCACTATAATTATATAAGCCAACAAATAAACAAACAGCATTTTGATAGCAGATGAGAACTGTTTGGCCCATCTAGTCTACTTTAATAAAGTTCCATATGTCCACTTTTGAAGAGATGAAAAGGTGAACGGCATTGCTTTTCCAAGCATAAGCAATTACATATTTGGGACGGGCTTTCTAAATAAAAAAACTAATATTCCAATACGATTTCTTGAGAGACCAAGTCGCTCTCTCCCTTTGCTTTGTTCAAATAGGTCTGATTATAAGACGACCCCGATTATAAGACGAGGGGTATTTTTCAGAGCATTTGCTCCGGAAAAAAACTTGTCTTATAATCGAGCAAATACGGTAATATTTGTGCTGCTGAAAGTTAGGGGAGGTGGGGGTTAATTTAGGGGCAGTTATGGTTAATGGGGTGTTTAGGGTTAATTAAGGGGCAGTTATGGATGATGGGGTCTTTAGGGTTAATTTAGGGGCAGTTGTGGTTGATGGGGTCTTTAGGGTTAATTTAATGCTGAGGACTGAGGGTTAATTTAATGAATTAATGAAGTTAACTTAAGGTGCAGTTAGAAGTAAAGGGAGGCAAACTAAGGGGAATGTAAAGCCTGGGGGCAGTAAAGATTAATCCTGTATTTATTTATAAAAGTATTGTGTCAGTGTGCTGTGAACGAGTCTGTGAATCTATGAGGGGACTATGGGATATCTGGGGGGGTATAAGGCATATGTTGGCAGGGCGGAATGGTATATCTGGGGGTGTGTGGCATATCTGGGAGTATAAGGCATATAGGGTATATAAGGCATATGTGGGGAGGGCAGTGTGGCATATCTGGGAGGCAGTGTGGCATATCTGGGGAGGCCAGAGTGGTATATCAGGGGAGGACGGAGTGGCATATGAGGGAGGCATGTGGCATATCTGGGAGGCATGTGGCATATCTGGGAGGCATGTGGCATATCTGGGAGGCAGTGTGGCAAGCCTGGGCTCAAATGTGCATAACTGGGGGGGGGGCAGGTTGGCAAATAAAAACAAGAAATGCATTTTATCAAACAACCTGTTTATTAAATTATTTTAAATACATGAAAATAATCGTTAGTTGCAGCCCTAGAAATATGTTAGTGTATATGTGTGTGCTTACATAAGTATATTAGTGTGTGTATGTTACTATGAGTGTAAATGAATGTGTAAGTATGTTAGTGTTTGTTTGGGTACTTAAACACATGGGGGTAAGTTATGTTACTTGTGTGAGTTACTGTTTGTGTCTTTGCAAGTATAATACTGTGTAAAGTATATGTAATTATGTTACTGTGTGTTAGTATGTGTGTAAGTATGTTACTATGTGTGTGTGTGTAAGTATGTTAGTGTGTATTTACCTAAGGTATAGTGTGTATAATGCCTACACTAATAATTGTTGTTAGGAGGTTTGGTTACCAACAATTAGATGGAGAACTCTTAAATTGTGAAAACAAAATTCCTTTTTATAAATCCCAATGCATAGTCTGCTAAGACTCACTGATAAGATTTTCTTATACAATTGTATTGAAACCAACAGCCAGGTTTCTAAACAAGGCTACAGGCCAGAATTTTCACTGTACCTATTCTATCACATATTCCAGCAGACTGGCTAAACATATCTATCAATAATCAGTATAACCACAATTCTAGCAACATGTGGTACATTTACTATTGATCTTCTAACATTACATCCGTGCTTTTAATATTAAAAATAAACATTGATACTCTACTTGTCAAACAAAATATGGAATGTACACTAAATGTTTAGAATTTATATTTCATAGCTTTATAAAATGATCCTGGTTTTTCTGCATAATTAACATAGGTTAACCTAAAACAAATTCTGTAAAAGACTCACTAACTAATCTATTTAAACTGAAAATATTTAGCCCAGTCCAAAATTATGTGGAGCAAAATAGTTTTATATGCTGTTTGCATGGTGTCTTATCAGGACATTTCTCACAGAACACAAAAAACACATTTTGCAGATATAATAAATCAAGATATAAATAAATTACACTGGCTTTTTATGTTCAAAGTAAACCTTTTCTTTGGCACTGGGTGGTTTTGAAGGATGTGTAGACATGCAATTTTGAGGATTTACAGAAAATCAATACACATCTCACAGAAACGGACACAAAACACAGATTGTATGTATGTAAATATAGATATATATATACACACACACTACTGTTCAAATGTGTGGGGTCACTTATAAATGTCCTTGTTTTTCAAGAAAAGAGAAAAGCTAATTTTGTCCATTAAAATAACATGAAATAGATCAGAAATACAGTGTAGATGCTGTAAATGACTATTGTAGCTGTAAACTGCTGATTTTTAATTTTCATAGGCGTACAGGGGCCCTTTATCACCGACCATCACTCCCGTGTTCCAATGGCATGTTGTGTTATCCAAAGATAAACATTGATACTCTACTTGTCAAACAAAATATCGAATGTACACTAAATGTTTAGAATTTATATTTCATAACTTTATAAAATGATCCTGGTTTTTCTGCATAATTAACATAGGTTAACCTTAAACAAATTCTGTAAAAGACTCACTAACTAATCTATTTAAACTGAAAATATTTAAAGTTAAGTTTAAAAGTCTAATCGATCATTGAAAAACCCTTTTGCAATTATGTTACACAGCTAGGAATTTCCATAAAAACAGCTATGTGACCCAAACTTTTGACCGGTAAGATATATATTTTTTTTCAGAAAAATATATACATGAAAAATACCCCTCGTCTTATAATCAAGGTCGTCTTCTAATCAGACCTCAAATAGGGCCAGGCTGCTTACCGGTGCTTTGGTGTACCGGCCTGGAACCCAGCAGAATAACCTGAATGCATGCCACATGTCTCTGCTCCCCTCCTTCTTCCTCTGGCGGCGGGACAAGAGAAGTTGCAGAGGGAAGAAGCCGGGCCTCTGCAGAAGTCTGTGAGTGAGAGATCCGCAGTTCAGGTAAGGGGTGGGAGATGGTTTATGAGCAACTATGCCTGATTAAGGGAATGAATGAGTATTTAAATGTTTGCGAATGAGTGTGTGTGTGATAGCATGGATGTGGAAGGGGTGGTGGTGGTAGCATGGCATAGGGAAGCTGTAATCACCCTCCTATCATGCCCAGGCTCCAACATGTACTGGCTGCCTTGGAGTGTGATTGCTGTTAGCAATCATATGTATATATGCCTCCAGAAATGCCTTTTAACCCCCTATATGCCACTCTGCCCCATGATATGGCTTTTAACCCCCTATATGACACTCTGGCATATAAGGCATATCATGGGGCAGAGTGGCATATAGGGGTTAAAAGGTATATCATGTAGCACGGTGGCATATAGGATGGTATAAGGCATTTCTGGAGGCAGAGTGGCATATTGAGGGTTAAAAGGCATATCATGGGGCAGAGTGGCATACAAGGGGGTATAAGGCATATCAGGGAGGCAGAGTGGCATACAGGAGGGTATAAGACATTACAGGGGGCAGAGTGGCAAGCCTGGGGGCAAATGTGCATAACTCTGTGGGCAGGTTGGCAAATAAAAGGAAATAAAAACAAAAAATATTTTTATCAATCATAGCTTTTATTAAAAAATTCTTTACATTAATATTTACTAGTAAAACTTTTTTTCCTATAGGGTAGTCTTATATTCAAACCTCAAACTAGATTAAATTCAGATTTGGGGGGGTCATCTTATAATCAGGCTCGTACAGACCTTTAACTCCTGGAGCAGGTCTCCCCAGGCAGAGTTTCACCGTTAGGAGTTAAAGGTCCGTATGAGCGACTCTATTGGTCGCCGGCAGGGAGCTCCTCGCCGACAACCAATACAGTCGCTCGTACGGACCTTTAACTCCTAACGGCAAAACTCTACCTGGGGACATCAATCATTATCTTAATTTCCTTAGCAATTTAAAATAAAGTTTACATAACAACACATTTTCAGTAGTGCTTGTGGTAGATGAGTTAGTCTGAGAACAGCATGAGATGATTTTTCCAGACACAATAGTCATTTACAACTGTATTCCTGATCCATTTCATGTAACTTTAATGGACACAATTTGTTTTTCTTTAAAACCAAGAACATTTCTATGTGACCCCAAACTTTTAAACGGTAGTGTGTATATATATTTTAGAATATATTTTTGGTCACTATATATTTATTAGTGATATCAATTATTTACAGGACAACAGGGGACTACAACAAGCGTTTGTTGCTGTTAGCACATTTCCCCAGGCTGCAATGTAGTGTCTTTTTTCTCACAGAGCCCTTTGTATTTTCTACTGTTTTACTGTGGCTTACAATACTTCAGTAATGGTCGTTTTAGATATTACTGAACCATTTTATTGAATTGCATGTTTTAACTCAGCATTGCCAACCGCCACTGCGAGTAATTTTGCCACTCACAAGATGGTGGCACGTAACAGAGTTGGAAAAGTTTGCTAGAGGGTCTCCAGACCATCTCCAGGTGTCTATAATTTTGACAAAGCAATTGGCCTTGATCTGTTTGTAACAGATAGGACCAATATCTAAGGCTCTTCCTTTTTCCTTACATTGTATTTGTACATAGGTTGTATCTGCATACTGCCATCTCTGTGGAGGCCTGGCAGATCTTTTCTTGATTTACTGTAGTAAAATTCCTGTTGCCCTTGATTTTTTTTGCATGTTGACCGGTATGATTTCAATAAATAACTTGCAGGCAGTATTGTAGTAGCCCTGGATAGCGAATGCCTGTTGCTAACGCCTTGCTCCTACTGAGCGCAGCAGAAGGGGGTGTCTCTTTCTACTATAATAATAATTATTGCGCACCTCATAGAGAACTAATAGGTCACGAAATAGTGCCAGCGTCATCCAAATAAAAATTCAAGCTTTATGGTTACGTCATAAAAGCATTACAGCATGAGGAGAATATAATGTCTCATATGCAGACTTAATCATAGACATCTATGATTAATCATCTATGACTACACCTGCTAAGGTGAAACACGTGAGGCTATATTCTTCTTATACCATGAAGTTTCCTGGTGTATAATTTCAGCAGGTTTTTTTACTTGTGGCCTCCTCGCTCATACACCTCTGAGCTGGACTACTTGATAGGCCCTGGTCCAGCAAAACCAAGTATATAACTGTGCCTGCTTGCTTTGTTTTTCACATTATTCTCTTTATATTTTCACTGCTTTTCCCAGTCTTTACTGAAATTATCAGAATCACAGTCTGAAATCTGATATCAAAGTAGGCTTTTAATTTTTTTATACTAAAAAAGAAAAATGAGTAATGCGCAAAAAAATTATATAAACAATATAAAACAAAATTATGTGAACAAAAGACATGTAATAAAAAAAATGTTAACATACTGCTGGAGAACCTTAGAACAAAACCCCACTTTGTTAAAGGAAGAAATACAAAACATATATAGGTGACCGCGCCCCCCACACCAAGTGAGTGTAGATAATATAAATAATACCAATTCAATGTAGCAATTTCAATGTAGCAATTCAATGTAGCAATTCAATGTAGCTTCAAAGAGATCCGAGCAGTATATTAAATTCAATCATAAAACAAGAAAAAAAGAAAAAGACATCATAGTGTAATTCATCAAGACAAATGTATATATATCTGGTAGGCAAATTGGACCCTTACATTTGGTGGGGCTTATTCAAGCCCATAGATCGTGCAATGGGATGAGCGGGAGGGGTTATTCGTCTCCTGGGTAGATTTCACTCTCCACTGTAAAAAAATTTTATATCCAAACTTCGTAATCTCCGGAAAAAAAACAGAAACGAGGGAAATCTTCCCGAATTCCTGAAGCACAGATCCGGAGGCGAGTTTGAATGAGTATGCATGATTGAGGGAATTAATCTGTGAATGAATGAGTATATGAGTGAATGAGTGTGTGTGATAGCATGGATGTGTAAGTGCTGGAACCTAGGCATGATGGCACTGTGATTGCTGTTAGCAATCACACTCCTATCATGCCAAGTCAGCCAGTACATGCTGAAACCTAGCTACCCGCCCCCCTTGTGTATTGATGCTGCCAGCAGTATAGGGTCTGCACATCACTTACAGCCCCCCTGAACCAGCATGTACTGGCTGACTTGGCATGATAGGAGTGTGATTGTAACAGCAATCACAGTCCCATCATGCCTAGGTTCCAGCATTTACTGGTTGGGTGTGTAAGTGCTGGAACCTAGGCATAATGGGACTTTGATTGCTGTTAGCAATCACACTCCTATCATGCCAAGTCAGCCAGTACATGCTGAAACCTAGCTAGCTGTCCCCCTTGTGTATTGATGCTACCAGCAGTATGGGGTCTACACATCACTTACAGCCACCCTGTACCAGCATGTACTGGCTGCCCTGGCATGATAGGAGTGTGATTGCTAACAGCAATCACAGCAAGCACCAGTCCCATCATGCCTAGGTATCAGCATTTACTGGTTGCCTGGGTATGATAGGAATGTGATTGCTGTGTGGGCAGTGTGGACGCCAGGGCTGGCTTTGGGGTGTGCAACCTGTGATCTATGCCTGTAATTTAGGGGGTTTTAAATAAACCCTTTAATGACGTGTTTTTATGTGAATTCCAATTGATCTATACCTGCAAAGCGTTATTTTTGCGTTATTCTGTAGATCCATATCTATATATTTCCATACATTATTTATGTATACCTGCAAATACAGTGTTTGTATGTCTTATTCAGTTGATTAATACCTGCAATGCTGTTTCCATGTATTTATTTGATCTATACCTGCAATGCTACGTTTCATATACTATTGTATACCTGCAAATACAGGATTTGTATGTCTGATTCTGTTTATTTGATATATACCTTCAGTGCTGAGATCACAAGTGAATTTCAGTTGATCTATACATGCAAAGCTTGGTTTGTGTATTAATTTGTTGATCTATACCTGCTATCGGCAACTGGGTCTAATATTAATATACATGGGCAGCAGGGGCATCAATACACAAGGGGCAAAAACACTAAGGGGGGTATAAACGACAATGCAGTGTGAAAAATCCATCCTGATGTAGACGTCTGTGACGTAGATTGTGTCCTGCTGTTTGTGTGTTTTTGGTTATCAGTGTAGCAGAGCCTGTCCTCGGGTGTGTGTGTATAGGTGTTGGTGTGGCAGAGCCTGTCCTGGTGTGTGTTTGGGTGTTGGTGTGGCAGAGCTTGTCCTGGTGTGTGTGTGTTCGGTTGTCAGTGTGGCAGAGCCTGTTCTAGGGTGTGTGTTTGGGTGTCAGTGTGTCAGAGCCTGTCCTGGTGTGTGTGTTTGGATGTGGGTGTGGCAGAGCCTGTACTGATGTGTGTGGGTGTCTGTGTGGCAGAGCCTGTCCTGGTGTGTGTGTTTGGTTGTCGGTGTGGCAGAGCCTGTCCTGGTGTGTGTGTCTGGGTGTCGGTGTGACAGAGCCTGTGTTGGTTTGTGTGTTTGGTCATCTGTTTCCTGGCACTTAACTTACAGTAGGAATTATTTAATTTATATTTATCCAGAGACAAAATGCCCTCCTGAAGTTGTAATGACTTCAGGGGACAAAACGTTCAAGGCCCTGAAATCATTTAGTGGAAAAGTTATTTATTGTGTTATAATATTTATTTCAAGGATTAGTCACACTCAATTGTGGCTTCAGGCTTCCCATGTTGAATGATCATGATGGTGCAAGGTAGACAGGCATATAGCAGACAGAAAAGCAGGTCTGGGACTGGCAAGGCTGATGCTGAAGTAGAACCTGGCAGAGACCAAAGTCCTCTAGAAGGGCACGTCACTGGAAGCCCACTGGCAGGGCACACGACTGGACATACTGCTGGAAGGCCTCAGGCAGGGCACACGGCTGGAAGCACTCAGGCAGGGCACATGGCTGGACACGCGGAAAGGGGCCCTCAGGCAGGGCACACGGCAGAGAGCCCTCCGGCAGGGCACAGGGCTGGGAGCCCACAGGCAGGGCAGACATAGTCAGACAGGCCAGAAGGACGATATCAAAGCCAAATCAGAATCCAGGAGTAGAGTCAGAACAAGCCGGGTCAACACAGGCAGAGGAAGAGCCAAATCAGGGACCAAGGAACAAAGTGAAAAGCAAACCAGGTCAAAACGGGTTATCCAAAACAGAACGCTGCTAGCAGGAGAACAAGGACCAAAGCCAAACAATGCAAAGGCCCCGTTTGCAGGAAGCTACAGGCCTTTATACTGCAGGGCTGCAGGTAACAAGGCCAGGTGACAACAATAGGAGAAGAATAACAGAATAGCAGAAACAGAGGCAGGGTGGCCAATAGATGCTGAACTAGGAACAGCCCAAAAACCTGAATGCACAATACAGGTCCTGGAAACCAGGCAGAGTGTCACAATTATGTGTCCCTCTCTCCTTTCCCGTAGCTCTGATTCTTCTCTTGCCTCTTCTTGTTTTTCTGTCTTGTTTCTTTGTCCTGATCATTAGACTGGGGCGCCGGTGAAGTTCAGCTTCGTGTTCGTCTTCGTGTTCAACACATACACATTCATGTTCACACACAAACACTTACACATACATATCCATATACGCATACTCCCTCACTCACCTCCTTACCTCAACACAGCTTTCCTTCTAACAGGGAGCAGCGTCGCATTTAACAGCGGGGCCACATGTTCATTGAACTTGCTAAGTTCCTGCCTCTGTAATGCCTCCCCTGCAGTACTCCACCGTTCCTGTGCACTTCTCAAAAGGGCAAAGCTGGTCTCGAAGTGCATGAGAGACCAGATAGATTAACAAAGAAAGAGAGGTGCAGAAATGCTTTTTTCTTTCTTTGTTAATCTATCTGCAGTTTGCCTCCCCTGTCAAGAGTAAGAACTCTGATATTTAAATATACACAGACTATATTACCAAAAGTATGTGGACAACATACCATCATACATACTGAATCAGCTTGTTGGACATCCCATTCTAAAACTATGGGCATCACAATGGAGTTGGTACCCACGTTTTTTTTGCTTGCTATCCTAGCTGCCTCCACTCCCTTTAAAATCTTTGTACATAGACCAATGTATGAACTAGAATTTATTGCTATAATATATTAGTAACTGATTTTTTCAGTTTTTCATTATGTCAACATACTTTAACTGCAATATCTTAATACTGCCAGATTTTGGCTGTTTGACCTTAATCATTTTATGGAAGATAAAATGTTTATCATTACTGTGCACCGCATCGCTGAGTGTGCTGTTCACCAATAACGACTAAATCTCTTTCCAGCAATAACTTTCCTGCACTGATCTTATTAAGTTCATACATATGGTAATGATTATTTCCCAAATGGCTTACAAAAATGATCTACGAAGATTTCCTTTTATTTATAGAACATTGTCAATTAGAGACTAGAGTCCAATTTGGGTTAGGAAAAGGAGTTACAGGCAAAAGGTGGGTGCATTAAATTTCCAGTGATTACACAAAGAAATCACCAGTTTATTGAATGCAAATTTCTGCACTCACAATAGAAGGAGGAGGTTAACACACAGATCTAAAATAAAAGTGTTGTACAGCGTTACAAAAACAATATTCACATTACGATAGAGATAGGGAGCAATAAATCATTCACATATGTATTGCTTGGAGGAAACAAGAGAGAGGGAAGATGTTGTAGAAACATTTAAATACTTTGAGTTTTAACAAAATACAGGAAGGAGGCTTGTTTCAAGGAACTACAAACCAAGAGGTTATAATGTAAAACCAGTGTGGTAGATTTAATATGAAGAAGTTTTACTTTACTGAGGGGGTAGTAGATAAATGGAACAGCAGAAGTGATATATATATATATATATATATATATATATATATATATATATATCCCAGTGCTCAATGTCTTAAAGGCACACAATAAATACAATATATGGAGGCTGTAATACCTCCTACATCTTTTATGCATAGGTTGTTGCCAGAGAAACGGAAAAGCTTCTTAAAAGTTTATGCGATGTATTTATGTGATTTAACCTTAGGAAGAGAAGCTAATGTGTTTATACTAGGCATTGAAATAGACAACCCAACTAACAATCTGCACTTAATATGACAAGATCCATGGTATTTTAGCAGAATTGCAACTAGTCAATAACAGTGTGCCATAAGTACAAGTTTAATTTTTTAATTAAAAATGCACAATGAAACTCCTCATTGCAAAAATTAACTCACCTATTATATGAGCATAAAAATATTTGTTTTTTTTTTGAAAATACACTAGCAGGACTTGATGTTTGCTGGGTCAACACTGAAAGACAAAGATAGAGACTATACTGAAGGACACCAGTAGCAAACTGTATGCTCCAAATTAGGCCCATATCATATAAATACAGACCCTTTCTTCCTAATGCACAGATACAGATGATCTTTCTTACCAGAGAATGCAAAGGTATATTTGTTGAAACACTAGTTCCAATTACTTGGGTTATTGCAATTTCAGCATGTCCCCACTTTCTTATTTTCTATTTTCTCAAAAGTCCATATCTTGAAATTACTTCTTTCTAAGTAGCTTATTTTCCCTTTTGCAGATGGCATACACATTTCTATTTTATAATATCATTTGAAAGTTTAACATTCAGACCTAAAAATTGAAGAAGCACAGTAAGTAGTGTTTTAATACAAAATTTTAAGGACAAAAAAGCCTTAAAAAATCTATCTATCTATCTATCTATCTATCTATCTATCTATCTATCTATCTATCTATCTTTCTAATTTATCAGTAGATTTACACACATACAGATATACATTCATGTAAAATTTCAAAGACATTTCAAATAATATTTAAATACTTTTCCTTATCTTGCTCCCATAAAAAATATAGTTCTATATAAAACAATTGTTCTAGAATTGCTTCATCAAATAACAGTATGCAGTATTGGTGATACAGTCAATCAGGCAGAGGGCCCTTTATAGAAGTTCACAGCGAAGCCAGATTCACGGAGAAGTTGAGGAAGAAAAAAGGCATGGGGACAAGCTGATAAAAAAAGAAGACAGAGACATGGAAGAAGTCGCCAGAGAAAGTAAGAAGAAATTGAGAGACAGCATGAGAGAGCCCAAGTGAGAGTGAAAAAATCATTGGGTTCATGGTTTTCTTAAAACCGATGGCTGCCATCAGGTGGGTAAAACCATTACAGTTGTGGCTTGACTGTCCAGGGGTGCCTGCTTGGGAAGACACAGTCTCCTTTCATTTATATATAAAAAAAAGCTAATCAGAGGCGGGGTGGAGGAGGAGCCATCACTATGGTAAAAAAGGTCTTAGCCAATCAGGAGAGACTTCTCAACTCTCCTGATTGGGTGATCCCCTCCACATAGAGCTCAGTGTAAACTGCAGCCAACACAGGTAAGAAACCTGTTTGTGTTACTGTGTGTTTGTAATGTCTGATAATAGAGTGGGCTATTTCTCTGAAACTGCTATTGTCTGGTAATGGAGGGGGGTTAATTGTCTGATACTGCTCATGTCTGGTAATGGAGGGGGTTAATTGAGACTACTCATGTCTGGTAATGGAGGGGTTAGTTGTCTGAGACTGAATGTATATTATAATATAAATATAACTATTCTTAAATCTGCAATCAACATGGTTTCCAAGGCTTCCTAATAATTTCTATAATATAACATATAAAATATACACCTGTGTGTATAATATCATCTCCACTAGGTACACCTGTATTTCATTGGTTGATGGCAGACGAGCCCCCAGCTGGCGACCAATAGAGTCTCTCGTACAGACTTTTAAAATCCTGGTGCCACAATCTGGCCGGGAGAGACCACTGGTCTTTCCGCTGCAAGAGTTAAAGGTTCGTACGAACGACCAATAGAGTTGCTTGTACGGACCTTTATCTCTTGGAATGGGCCCAGGCCAAGTTGTGCCATCAGGAGTTAAAGGGCCGTGCGAGTGAGCCTATTGGTCGCCTGCAGGGGCCTCCTATGACATCAACCAACGTGCGAGGGCCACACTCAAGGATGTAACCACTATATCCTCAGCAGTGACATACCTTCTGCCCCGGCGATCTGGCCTGTATCCTCACAGGCATCGCGATGATGTAATCTCACAACTTTATTAACAATTGTCAATTAAAGAGGTATGGGGGCATGCTTCTTAGGTGCCTGTATCTCAGCTACAAACCCCCCAACATATACTGTTGGAAAGGTAATCGCCTCACCTTTCCAACAGTATAAGGCTTGTAAAAGAAGAATAAAAAATATTAAGTTAAAAAAGTAAAATTGTAAAAAAAAAAAAAAAGTTAAAAAAATAAACTTAAAAAAAAAAAAGTTTCATTATTCTAGCTAAATGATCACTGTGGTTGCCAATCTTACCACAGTGATCATATAGCTATGAAAAGTCACATTCCCTTTTTAAAAATGGCCGATACTAAATTTTAATCCCATGATCCCTTTGATCATGTGGTTAAATTTAGCCAATGGTAGAGGGAGGCAATTTTTAAAATCCTGATGAACTGTAAATGAACTGCAAATATTATTAAAATCAGCCATTTAGCCTGTGTGGTAGGTGAGTAACCATCTCATCCCTGGAGCTCCTTGCATTTTTACTGCAAAACTTATTTTTTTTCTTCCTTTACCATAATTTCTTTCTAAATATTCATATATTTTGTAATGAAATTATGGCCAAGCATCACTTGAGCACCCAGGAAGCAGCTGAGTTCCTTATGAACTCTGATTCCTTCTCAGGTGGTGCACTAAATAGCGACAGTGACTATATTCCTGGATTGTCATCAGCTAGTGACAGTTCCAGTGACATGGAGGAACTGCCTCAGCCACAACGTGGCCACAGACAGCTTCAAACTGTCAGTTCCCGTGGCAGAAAGAAGCGTATAGGGCAGGGGTATCCAAGTTTTTTCTGCAGTGGGCCACATCATCAGAATTGTATACGTGCAAGGGCCACACTCATTTTTCACTGTGAGAAAATATGGCCTTTAATAAAATATGCAGATTAAAATAAAGTAAATGACAAAAACCTTTACTTTTCCTCTCACTGATTTTTTGTGACAAATTCAGTATTCTGGATAAGTAAAAATGAAATGGTTCTATTTATTCTAGGGATGCACCAAAATGAAAATTCTGGACCAAAACCAAAAATTCAGGGTTCACCTGAAACCGAAAATGACCCCCCACCTTTAAAAATTAAAAATGAATAGCAATGTTAATATAATATATATATATATTATGATTGTTAACATGTACTGGTTGGCTGGGCATGATAGGAGTGTGATCGCTATCAACAATCATATATAAATTAATATTGTTATTGTATTTTTTTGTCCAATATTGGTGTGTTACTTACTTTTAATAAAAGTGTGGTTATCACACCATAATTGGACAAAAATTTAAACAATATGACTTGGCACGAAATTTGGATTTTTTTAAATGGATTTTGGTAGATATTCGTTGGATCCAGTTAGATCAACTGTTTTTTTTCATTGGATCTATCACGCAGGAGGCGGTATTCAGAATCCTATTTTGTGTGTGGGGGATGCATACAGGTTAACTGAAATTTGGAAAGTTTTTTTTATTGATTTTGGAAGATATTCGTTAGATCCGGTAAGATCAACTGTTTTTTTCGTTAGATCTATCACGCAGGAGGCGGTTTTCACAGTCCTATTTTGTGTGCGGGGGATGGGTATACATATGGGTTGGCCCCCCTCAACTGAAATTTGGAGGTTTTTTTTATGGATTTTGGTAGATATTTGTTAGATCCGGTAAGATCAACTGTTTTTTTCGTTAGATCTTTCAGTATTATGCTGCTATTGTACTGTAAGTTATAGTCCTTTATATGTTTTTTGTAAGATTTATGTATTAAAAAAAATTTTTTTTATAAAAAAAAGAAAGTACACATTTGCAAAAACTACACCCCTGGTTAAGCAAGGAAAGCGCTAAAGTAAAACAATGGCGGTCTGCCAGGGACAATCCCCTCAACAAGTGATGAGATGATATCCTGCAGGGGGTAGCCACAGAAGTCTTTACAAAGCCAGGGCCCATAGTCAATTGAGAGGAGGCTGGCTGTCAGTCCTCTCCAGTGGTCCCGGTGATGGAGGGTTCCGTCACAGTGGCGTCTTTTAAAAAAAGTTTCCAACAAGGTCTCTCCAGGTACTGCATTTAGCCATGAAAGTAAATGGAACCCAGCTTTTGAATCACAATGTGATTGTAATATATACTTATATAAAATTGGAAAAAAATAAAAATAGTTCAAAAAATTCATAAAAATGTGGTAACATTTAAAAACAACTATGCAGTGATGTCACCAACGGTGGAACCCAAAAATCATGGCATTGAAACAGTTAAAATACTAGCATTTCAAATACCCATGGGGTGCATTGTTTAAAAAAATGTATGGTTTCATGGGGCAAATTTAATTGGCCAGGTTCAATAGTGTCCCAATTAGGACATAAGCGCTGACTGACCAGATTTCAAAATGAAGAAGAAAAAAAGCACTTCTCCCAATTGTGGCCTTTTAGCCACAAAAAAACAGTAAACCCATGGGTGGTATCATTGTACTCAGGGGATGTTGCTGAACATTGTTTTTTTTTTACGGTGACATACACAAGGGGGTATAAATTCATACCTAAAATACAATGTGCATGAAAAAAAACACACAAATAACGACTACCAAAACCTTTGACACAGGCTGGGTTTAGAATTAGTGCATTTAACTAGTTAAAATACCAGCATTTAAAATACCTTAGATTGTCTATTGTACAGATATAGTTTGATGGAGTAAATTGAACTGGCCTTGTTCAAAGATGTCCCAAATACTACATGGGGGCCAGAAGGACCAGATGTCAAAGTTCCAAGTTGAAAAATGTGCACTTCCCAAATGTTGCATTTTACTTCCCAAACAACCCAGCAAACCCATGCATGGGTGGTATCACTGCACTCAGGAGATGTTGCTGAACACATATTGGGGTTTTGTTTGGCAGTGACATATATCAGGAGCTGTAAAATTATCAAGGAAAAATTAAGGTAGCAGCACACATCAATAGAAGGGTAACACCCTTATTGTTGCGATAATTCCAGTTCTTAAATTCTAATTAAAAGGTGTGAACAAATCTAGAGACTCTTACACTTTATGGAGCATCAAATGCTCCTATATAATGACTTTAAATGGGGGATGCAAAGTTTCCTGTATATGCACCTTCTTTCAATATAACATCAGTGATTAAGTCGTCATAAATCGTCAGAGGGAGGCAAAATACTGGGGGGGGTTATACGAAAATATACCTTTAATAAATAAATAAAATATCCATGCTTACAATGAAAACCAGATCCGAAGTCCCAAAATATGTTCTTTAGTCCGAATCCCTGGATTGCAGCAGCACTACTGCAACCACTGGCTTTCTTCCTAAAAGTGTAGATGTCATCTTCCGGCACCTTCCCTATGTAATGTTGATATGAACAACGCATATTGCTATGGACAGCGTCATCAGATTCGTATCAGTCCTCTCAGCCTCTGTCCTTAAATGTCCAAACTCATTTACGTAGAGCATGTTCCATTGGAGGTGCAGTTCCTCATTTGCATATATTCACTTCTTTACATTTGTGAATTTAATTAACACTGCAGTTCTTCATAATAAAATTGTTCAATTAAACTATCATGATTATAATAAAAAAAAGAAATCAGACTAAAATTAAAAGTATTTATACATACATGCGGCTAAGGCTAAAAATCTACATAAAATCAAAAATACTCTCCAAAACATAAAATACTTTGCACATTGAATGGTGTTCCAATATATACCCAACGGTCCTCCAAAATACACAGACCCAAACCATATAAAGAATTATACAGTTCAAAGTCAATATTCAATCCATAAGGTGTCAGTGTTTTTAGATAATATATTAATTTCATTTCTTGTTGACCAAGTTTTTTTAATGAAATCTCCACCCCTCCAGTTCTTTTTAGCTTGTATTAACCCTATAAACGTTAGTATCTCAAGGTCACTGTTATGAGTTTGTGTAAAGTGAAAAGAAACACTATGTTTGTCAAAGCCCTTGTGTATATTTCTTACATGTTCTTCTTTCCTAATATGTAGGGGTCTTGTAGTTCTCCCTACATATTAAAAAACCACAGTGGCAAGACAACAAATATATAATATTTTTCAATAACATGTTATAAATTGTTTAATGTATCCTTAGTGACAAATGTGTATGCTATTCTTTTCTTGTCTGTATGTGTAGTTCTCCTGCACGCTAAGCAGGAACCACATTGTGATTGCAACGACCTGTGGCTAGCCGGAGTCTGTGGGGCTATTGTCCTGAAAATTACAATAAGTGATCATAGCAGAGGACACAGCTCTTCAGGAACCTCGGCAGCACTGCAGCATACGGAAGTATAGCAATACAGCGCTCTACCGCCCCGATAAGGGCAGCACTGAGGCTCACCTCAATAACAAGACAGCACTCGTAGTGAGGTAAAACAGAAACTCTTTATTTGGGAAACACACAGGCTTTTATACAGGTTAGATGAGAAACAAACCATAAATCATGTCCACATCTTCCCCGCAATGTCCGTACAGCTTTAAACCATCCTTTTTGGGGTGATCCCGAAGGCGCGGCGGTGATCCTGGGGTGCTGATGGATAGCTTGCGGTCCGGAGGATATCCTGTCCGACGCGATTGGTCGAAGGAACCCCGAGCGACAACAGTTCAAAGTTTCCCCGGGACGGGCCGCGAGATAGCGGGCGCGCATTCGGCAGCTGCGCCGGGAATCCACGGGAGGCTCCTTCCCTGAATCGTTCTTGATCCGTACCCTAAAACCTGTGAGTTAATAGCAGGAAAAGGGTGCACTGGTGTGGCCGATGGCGTCCGGGATATGAAGGGCTTAAGTCTGTGGGTGTAACGCTTCCCCATGCGCTGGCTGGACTTGTTTATACTTTGCCTTATTTATTTCATGTTTCCAGCCACTAGTGGCCGCCCTTGCTATTCAGAGCCTCTCAGACTAATTATCAGGTCCAGCTGCAGTTGATCTCATGATCAAATCAGCCTTTATAAACCTGCCCAGCCCTGCAGTCTGGGCCTTGACTGTAATGTTTGAGGACTACCTGTTTGGTTCCTGATTTGTTCCAGTACCTTGCCTTGTTCCAGTACCTTGCCTTATTCCAGTACCTTGCCGTGTTCCAGTACCTTGCCGTGTTCCAGTACCTTGCCGTGTTCCAGTACCTTGCCGTGTTCCAGTACCTTGCCGTGTTCCAGTACCTTGCCGTGCTCCAGTACCTTGCCTTGCTCCAGTACCTTGCCTTGCTCCAGTACCTTGCCTTGCTCCAGTACCTTGCCTTGCTCCAGTACCTTGCCTTGCTCCAGTACCTTGCCTTGCTCCAGTACCTTGCCTTGCTCCAGTACCTTGCCTTGCTCCAGTACCTTGCCTTGCTCCAGTACCTTGCCTTGCTCCAGTACCTTGCCTTGTTCCAGTACCTTGCCTTGTTCCAGTACCTTGCCTTGTTCCAGTACCTGCCTTGTTCCAGTACCTGCCTTGTTCCAGTACCTGCCTTGTTCCAGTACCTGCCTTGTTCCAGTACCTGCCGTGTTCCTGAGTTGCGGCCTGCGCCCCACTAAGTGGACTCCCAAGAGGAGTGCCCTGCATCGCGACTCCCAGGATGACTGCCAACTAGCGGACTGCCCTGGTTGAGTGCCCTGCAAGTGGGCAACCTGCCGTGTGCCCTGCAAGTGGGCAACCTGCCGTGTTCCTGAGTTGCGGCCTGCGCCCCACTAAGTGGACTCCCAAGTAGAGTACCCTGCAAGTGGGCAACCTGCCGTGTGCCCTGCAAGTGGGCAACCTGCCATGTTCCTGAGTTGCGGCCAGCGCCCCAGTAAGTGGACTCCAAAGTCGAGTACCCTGTAAGTGGGCAACCTGCCGTGTGCCCTGCAAGTGGGCAACCTGCCATGTTCCTGAGTTGCGGCCTGCGCCCCACTAGTGGACTCCCAAGAGGAGTGCCCTGCATCGCGACTCCCAGGATGACTGCCACTGGCGGACTACCCTGGTTGAGTGCCCTGCGAGTGGGCAACCTGCCGTGTGCCCTGCAAGTGGGCAACCTGCCGTGTGCCCTGGAAGAGGGCTTCTAGTCGTGTGCCCCGCAAGAGGGCTTCTAGCCGTGCCGTGTGCCCCGCAAGAGGGCTTATCTGCCGTGTGCCCCGCAAGAGGGCTTATCTGCCGTGTGCCCCGCAAGAGGGCTTATCTGCCGTGTGCCCCGCAAGAGGGCTTATCTGCCGTGTGCCCCGCAAGAGGGCTTATCTGCCGTGTGCCCCGCAATTGGGCTTCCTGCCGTGTGCCCTGCAATAGGGCTTCCAGCCAAGAGTCATTCCTTGCTTTAGTTCTGCTTCCTTTATGAGGTCTGCCCCATCCGTGTGTTCTGTTTGTCTCAGTCCAAAGGTATGTCTCCGTGTTATGTGTTTTGGTTACATGTCTGGTTTGTTCCGTATGTCTGTCATGCAGGTATTAGCGTTAGGACCCACCGTCATTGGAGTACTTTGGCGTAGTGGTGGGCTAAGCATACTATGGCCATAAGATGTGACGGAATCTCCAATACTTATCAAATAGTCCTAGGCTAGTTTATGTATAGTGTGTCCTGTCTTGTTCATGTCTGTTGTATGTTGTATCCCCTGCACCTGGGCTCCTTATCAACCTGTGTCCTCAGCTCGTGACAGAATGTCAAGGCCAATACGAGGAGTCCGCGGGGATGCCTGCAGTACTGGAATTAGTGGTGAACACGAAGACCCAGACACAAAGAGACCACAGGTCCCTAAGCATCCGGGGGCTGCTCCTTGCGGTGGGGGTATGTAACGCTTCCCCATGCGCTGGCTGGACTTGTTTATACTTTGCCTTATTTATTTCATGTTTCCAGCCACTAGTGGCCGCCCTTGCTATTCAGAGCCTCTCAGACTAATTATCAGGTCCAGCTGCAGTTGATCTCATGATCAAATCAGCCTTTATAAACCTGCCCAGCCCTGCAGTCTGGGCCTTGACTGTAATGTTTGAGGACTACCTGTTTGGTTCCTGATTTGTTCCAGTACCTTGCCTTGTTCCAGTACCTTGCCTTATTCCAGTACCTTGCCGTGTTCCAGTACCTTGCCGTGTTCCAGTACCTTGCCGTGTTCCAGTACCTTGCCGTGTTCCAGTACCTTGCCGTGTTCCAGTACCTTGCCGTGCTCCAGTACCTTGCCTTGCTCCAGTACCTTGCCTTGCTCCAGTACCTTGCCTTGCTCCAGTACCTTGCCTTGCTCCAGTACCTTGCCTTGCTCCAGTACCTTGCCTTGCTCCAGTACCTTGCCTTGCTCCAGTACCTTGCCTTGCTCCAGTACCTTGCCTTGCTCCAGTACCTTGCCTTGCTCCAGTACCTTGCCTTGTTCCAGTACCTTGCCTTGTTCCAGTACCTTGCCTTGTTCCAGTACCTGCCTTGTTCCAGTACCTGCCTTGTTCCAGTACCTGCCTTGTTCCAGTACCTGCCTTGTTCCAGTACCTGCCGTGTTCCTGAGTTGCGGCCTGCGCCCCACTAAGTGGACTCCCAAGAGGAGTGCCCTGCATCGCGACTCCCAGGATGACTGCCAACTAGCGGACTGCCCTGGTTGAGTGCCCTGCAAGTGGGCAACCTGCCGTGTGCCCTGCAAGTGGGCAACCTGCCGTGTTCCTGAGTTGCGGCCTGCGCCCCACTAAGTGGACTCCCAAGTAGAGTACCCTGCAAGTGGGCAACCTGCCGTGTGCCCTGCAAGTGGGCAACCTGCCATGTTCCTGAGTTGCGGCCAGCGCCCCAGTAAGTGGACTCCAAAGTCGAGTACCCTGTAAGTGGGCAACCTGCCGTGTGCCCTGCAAGTGGGCAACCTGCCATGTTCCTGAGTTGCGGCCTGCGCCCCACTAGTGGACTCCCAAGAGGAGTGCCCTGCATCGCGACTCCCAGGATGACTGCCACTGGCGGACTACCCTGGTTGAGTGCCCTGCGAGTGGGCAACCTGCCGTGTGCCCTGCAAGTGGGCAACCTGCCGTGTGCCCTGGAAGAGGGCTTCTAGTCGTGTGCCCCGCAAGAGGGCTTCTAGCCGTGCCGTGTGCCCCGCAAGAGGGCTTATCTGCCGTGTGCCCCGCAAGAGGGCTTATCTGCCGTGTGCCCCGCAAGAGGGCTTATCTGCCGTGTGCCCCGCAAGAGGGCTTATCTGCCGTGTGCCCCGCAAGAGGGCTTATCTGCCGTGTGCCCCGCAATTGGGCTTCCTGCCGTGTGCCCTGCAATAGGGCTTCCAGCCAAGAGTCATTCCTTGCTTTAGTTCTGCTTCCTTTATGAGGTCTGCCCCATCCGTGTGTTCTGTTTGTCTCAGTCCAAAGGTATGTCTCCGTGTTATGTGTTTTGGTTACATGTCTGGTTTGTTCCGTATGTCTGTCATGCAGGTATTAGCGTTAGGACCCACCGTCATTGGAGTACTTTGGCGTAGTGGTGGGCTAAGCATACTATGGCCATAAGATGTGACGGAATCTCCAATACTTATCAAATAGTCCTAGGCTAGTTTATGTATAGTGTGTCCTGTCTTGTTCATGTCTGTTGTATGTTGTATCCCCTGCACCTGGGCTCCTTATCAACCTGTGTCCTCAGCTCGTGACAGTGGGCAGGACATGTGGAACATGGACAGGTGTGGCACATGAGGGAGAACAAAGAACCACAAAACAATCACAGAGATATATAAATATATAGAAATATATTATTAAACAGCACTTTTTAACCCAGGGTTGTGACAACCATTTATAAAATCCTTTTAGAGCTAGGGGGTTACCTATATTCTGTGTGACTTTTAGGTGGCTCCTTACTATTTTATTTCCTATTGTTGGGGCACCTCTATATATTCTTCTTTCTTCTTTCATAATTTTTTGCAATAAAAGATTTTTAATATCATCTTATTGTTTTATTAATGTACCACTATATCATTTAAAGTAACAAATATTTTTGATTACTGTACTGTTATCAGTTGCTGACCCGGCTAGCTCATTTGACCCTGGTCAGAACCAGTTTCTGCTTCTAGCCCTTGAAACCTTGCCTGCTATATCCGGCTTGTTTGGTTCTGACCCTACATCATTCCTGATTTGGTCTTCAGACTCCAATTCTGCCTGATATCCAATTACCCGGTTTGACCTCAGCATTCTACTGACCAAGATATTTGAATTCTGATTCTACTTGCCAGATAACTGATCTCCTGACTTGACCTCTGGTTGCTTTGGACTACTCTCTTGCATATGCCTTTTACGGACTACTACAAACCCAGCGATTGTTACAATTAAACTGTGTAACCAGTTTTTTTTTGTTTAATAGATCAGGATATATATTTTTCCTGAGGAAATTGGTATTTATATTATTTATTATTTATATTACAGGTGTGTTTAGAAAACATCTACATAACCTATTACTATAGAAAAAAATCAGTGACAATTTGGCATACCTTCTTTGCAAAAAGGTAACATTAAATAAAAAAAATGTATAAACAAATGTAAAATCTATGTTTTAGACTAAATATGTATTCAGGAATTTTGCTTCCACATGTAAATAATTTTGTGTACCAAAATGATTGCGAACAACATTTTTTTTAAAAAATTGTCTCACAAAATAATTAAGGGAATAGTATAATTATACCAACTAGAAGTGTTATAATGCAGCCCAGTATTAGAAGGGAGTAACATTTTCAACTTATATAATAATCAAGTTTTTTTTACTGAAGCAAACTTGGCTTCTATAAATGCCTGGGGATGATTAATTATAAAGATATTTTTCTCTATATCCCATTGCTCCAATTTTGCTAATGCTTACTTGTGAAAAACTCCAATTTGTCAGAAGCTTTCTGGGAAATCATTGCAGCCAGTGTGAAGCTGCTTACTATAGATTAGTTTGGCCAGTGTCCACATAGAACTCAGAGGGAAAGACAGGGCATGGAAATTAATATGTTTACAAAAAAATCAATTCCTTGCTCTGGAAACATTTTTGTTTATCTCATTAGGCTGTTGAGTAGTAATATGTATACATTTTGACTAAAAGAAAGCCCTGAAACTGTAAGAGTGAGTAGGAATCAAAGCAACCTTCTTAGAAAACACTCAAAGTTAGACTCGAGTCTCAGGGTTTTTGTCCAATCTATTGACTCCATATTGAGTGAGAAGGGGCAGAGGGGGGGCAGAGGGGGAAGGCAGTGAGAAGGGGCAGAGGTGGTAGATAGTTAGAAGGGTCAGAGGGGAAGGCAGTGAGAAGAGGGAGAGGGGATAGATAGTGAGAAAGGGGGAGAGGGGATAGATAGTGAGAAGGGGGTACATATTGAGACGTGGGGAAGGGAATACATAGTGAGAAAGGGGGAAGGCAGTGTAGTGTGAATGCATATGAGAATGAATGACTTAATGCGTGGATGAATTGTGTGAATGCGTACGAAAATTAATGAATTAATGTGGTTAATGAATTGTGTGAATGCGTACAAGAATTAATGAATTAATGAATTAATGCGTGGATTAATTGCTTGAATGATTTGTGAGACTGCATTAATGAATATGTGTAAATGATTCGTGTGAATAAGTGAGTAACTGTGTAAGTGTTTGTGTCTATCATGGACGTTTAAGTGATTTGGGGAAATGCAAAGATGGCACATGAAGGGTGGGCTGTTTGCAGACAAAGATGTCTTACACTGGGCTGTTAGGGGAAAAAGTTGGCTCAAGTTGGGCTGTTATATGTGTGTTATCTGGGTGCTGATCAGGTTCTATGTGGGCAATGTGGACACCAGGGCTGACTTTGGGTTTGCAACCTGTGACCTATGCTTGTAATTTAGGGGATTAATTATACCTTTAACGCTGAGTTTATATGTGAATTCCAAGTGATTAATATTATTCTGTTGATCTGTATCTGGTATGCTCTTTTTTCTATACATTATTATTGTATACCTACAAATAGAGGGTTTGTATGTCTGATTCTGTTTATTTGATCTATACCTTCAACTCGGAGTTAACATGTGATTTTCAATTGATCTATGCATGCAAAGCTTGGTTTTTGTGTTGATTCTGTTGATCTATACCTGATATGCTATGTTTCCATACATCATTTATGCATACCTGCAAATATAGGGTTTGTATGTGATGTATACATGCAAGTGCTGTTTATATGTGTTTGATCTATAGTTCACAGGGAGGAAGGAAAGGAGAGGTATGGGTTAGTGAATGAGGGACAAAGGGACTGGGAATGATTGCAGGGGAGAGGACCTCTCAAAGTCATGGTGTAACGTTTCACCCTTCGCTGTCTGGACTTGTTTAAACTCTATACTGCTCAGTTTCTGTTGCCACTCTGAAGCACTCAGACCTGATTGCCATGTCCAGGTGCACCTTATTTCATGGTTTACACAGCCTTTATAAACCTGCCCAGCCCTTCAGTCTGGGCCTTGACATTAATGTTAGAGGACTGCCTGTTTTGGTTCCTGATCTGCTCCTGTTTTGGTTCCTGTATTGTTCCTGAGTTGCGGCCAGCGTCCCACTAGTGGACTCCTAAGTTGAGTGCCTGCATCGCGACTCCCAGGATGAGTGCCTGCATCGCGATGAGGGCTTATCTGCCCTGTGTGCCCTGCAAGAGGGCTTCCTTCCTGCCGTGTGTGCCCTGCAAGAGGGCTTCCTTCCTGCCGTGTGTCCCCCATCCAGGGGGCTTCCTTCCTGCCGTGTGTCCCCCATCCAGGGGGCTTCCTGCTGTGTGTCCCCCATCCAGGGGGCTTCCTGCCGTGTGTGCCCCATCCAGGGGGGCTTCCTGCCGTGTGTGCCCCATCCAGGGGGGCTTCCTGCCGTGTGTGCCCCATCCAAAGGGCTTCCAGCAAAGAGACTTTCCTTGTTTATATGTTGTACCATCCTTTTGCAATACAATTATTATCAGCATCATCTGTCTGTGGTTTATTTCCAGCACCTGTCTGTACCAACCCCAAACCATCATGCATCGTGGGGTACAGACAGAGCCCCTCTTATCCCCTGCACCTGGGCTCCTTCCCTACCTGTGTACCCGGTCCGTGACAGAATGTCAAGGCCATTACAAGGAGTCCGCGGGGATACCTGCAGTGTGGAAGCATTGGAGAACTGTGTATTCCAGTCATGCACTACAACAAGGACTGTGTTGGACTCTGACCGTGTTACCGAAACAACCCCCACTCTACATGTCTGGAGGCTGCTCCTTGCGGTGGGGGTATGTAACGTTTCACCCTTCGCTGTCTGGATTTGTTTAAACTCTATGCTGCTCAGTTTCTGTTACCAACCACTAGTGGCCACCATTGCCACTCTGAAGCACTCAAACCTGACTGCCATGTCCAGGTGCACCTTATTTCCTGGTTTACACAGCCTTTATAAACCTGCCCAGCCCTTCAGTCTGGGCCTTGACATTAACATTAGAGGACTGCCTGTTTTGCTTCCTGATCTGCTCCTGTTTTGGTTCCTGTATTGTTCCTGAGTTGCGGCCAGCGTCCCACTAGTGGACTCCCAGGATGAGTGCCCCATCCAGAGGGCTTATCTGCCGTGTGTGCCCCATTCAGAGGGCTTATCTGCCATGTGTGCCCCGTCCAGAGCGCTTCCAGCAAAGAGACTTTCCTTGTTTATACGTTGTACCATCCTTTTGCAATACAATTATTTTCAGCATCATCTGTCTGTGGTTTATTTCCAGCGCCTGTCTGTAGCAACCCCAAACCATCATGCATTGTGGGGTACAGACAGAGCCCCTTGTATCCCCTGCACCTGGGCTCCTTCCCTGCCTGTGTACCCGGTCCGTGACACATGGTCAGGGTGAGAAGGGTGCAATACTGCATTGACTATCAGTCTTCCCCCTAATCTGTAGTCAGCGTGGCATTTTTTTTGGTGTGGTAGCGGAGGGAGTGATTGCATGCTGTGGAGCGGGGCCCAAGGAAATGCTTTCTGGGGTCCGGTTTTTTCAATATTTAAAAAAATTTTTTTGTTACAACAGATCAGCTGTTTATTTTTATTTTTTATTTTTTTTAATTATATTTACTGTATATTATTGTTTCCAGTTATGTTACTGTACTTGTTTGCACTTGCACATAAACTATCTTTAATGAAAGCTAGTTGTTTGTTACAAGATTTTTTTCCTTTTTTTTTTGGGATGGGGGGCGCCAGAGGAGTAGTCCGCACAGGGCACCAGGACACATAAGACCGGCTCTGTAAGGCCCATTATAAACTGGGTGTTATCCTAACCTCAGGACTAGAGCATTCTGTCCTGGCCTTTGCATTGTTTCTTTTTTTTTTTTATTCCTGTCCAATGCTTCCAGTTTCCTGCCTGTACCGAGCTTGTCACCCCAAGTTTATTTCCTGCAAGTTCTCAGAACACCTAAAGATGGTGCCCAAGAGAAGGACTAAGGCTAAAGTGGAACACAGCCCAGAACTGGATGCATCATCAGCCTGCCTAAAGCCATGCTCTGAATCTGAACCTGCTCCTGCATCGAGACTCCTACCTGATGCAGTGTCCTTACAGCAGGTGACTCTATTAAGTGTATAGTTAAAAATGAAACGTAAAAAGCATTGCCTGGAAATGCGAGAGGGGCTGGTATAGTATAGATAAACCTGTCTAATCCAACCCTCCCAAGGTGTTTAATGGTGTTGAGGTCAGGGCTCTGTGTGGGCCAGTCATGTTCTTCCACACCAAACTCAACCAACCATGTCTTTATGGACCTTGCTTTGTACACAGGGGCATAGTTATGATAGAATAGAAAAGGGCCTTCTCTCAAACTGTTCCCACAAATTTGGAAGCATACAATTGCCTAAAATGTATGCTATAGCATTATCATTACCCTTTACTGGAACTGAGGGGCCCAAACCCTGAAAAACAGCCCCAGACCATTATCCTTCCTCCACCAAACTTCGCAATATTCACTATGCATTCCATTAGTTAGCGTTCTCCTGGCATTTGCCAAACCCAGACTCAGAGTCCAGTGGAAGTTCGCCTTACACCATTCCAGACACTTGATATTGTGAATAGTGATCTTCGGCTTGTGTGCAGCTGCTCCGCCATGGAAAACGATTTTATGAAGCTCCCAACGCACAGTGCTTGTGCTGATGCTGCTTCTAGAGGCAGTTTATAACTCTGTAGTGAGTGATGCTACAGAGGACAAATCATTTTTACGCACTACACTCTTTAGCACTCGGCAGCCCTGCTCTGTGAGTATGCATGGTCTACCGCTTTGTGGCTGAGCTGTTCCTACTACTAAACATTTCCACATTACACTTATAGTGGACTGGGGAAAATCTAGCCGGGCAGAACTTTCACGGACCTGTGAAACATCTAAATTCAATAATTAGGATGGGTGTGCCATTACTTTTGTCTATATAGTATACTAATTTCACCTCCTTTTTAAGGGACCAAATGTAATTGGACAATTGACTGAGAAGGTGTTTTATGGCTAGGTATGGGCAGTTCCCCAATTACTTCATTAACAATTAAACAGGTAAAAGGTCTGGAGTTGATTCTTAATGTGAATTTTGCCTTTAGAAGCTGTTGCTGCAAACTCTCAATATTGTCCAAAAAGCTGTCAATGGAGGTAAAACAGGCCATCAGTAGGCTGAACAAAAATCAAAACCATCTATAGATAGCAGAAACATTAGGAGTGGCTTATCAGCAATTTGGTACTGAAAAAGAAGGAATGTGTCACCCGCTCCCGTGGATCCGCTGTCCCCCGTCGTCCTGCGTCCGTCCGGCTCCCGGCTCGCCGCTACACTTACCTCGTTGCGAGGTCAGGAGGAAGCGTCGGCCAGGTGCTCGCCATTGCGGTCGTGCTCACCCTGCTGGACGCGCGCGTTACTGCAGCTAGATTTAGCCGCAGATGCCGCGTTTTGGCAATTTAAAAATCCGGAAGCCCTGTTACCTGTACCCTGGTGTGGTCGTTTGCTGGTTACCGTTCTAGTGCGTTCTATGATTTATCTGACCTTTGGTTTGTCCTGACTACCCTCTGATCTGCGATTTGGCTGTGTTTGTTCCTCTACGTGTATGACCTGGATCGTCTGACTACCCGCTTTGGATTTGACCCACCTTCTGGCTGACTACCCGTTCTGTGTATGACCTGGATCGTCTGACTACCTGCTTTGGATTTGACCCACCTTCTGGCTGACTACCCGTCCCGTGTATGACCCCTGGCTCGTCTGACTCTGCGTTTGTTTTGCTCTCCGCCTACTCTGTTTTGTGTGGATCTCTCCAGCTGTACCCAGAGACTATCTACCTCTCCATATCTACCTACTCCGGGGCCTCCTCACGGTTGGGATCATCGAATACCTGGGGGTTGCTTCTCAGTGCACTCCTCCAGGAGAAGAACTTCCGCGGTGAGTGCTCTGGCTTATGGTAGACGTGACAGAATGCACTGGTAAGCTCACCCACACTAAAAAGCCTGGACAATCATGGAAGACAACTGTAGTGGATGATTGCAAAATGATTTCCTTGGTGAAAAAAAAACCCTTTCACAAGATCTAACTATGTCATGAACACTCTCCAAGTGGTAGGTGTATCATTGTTAAAGTCTGCGATTAACAGAATACTTCATACAGAGAGTTTACCACAAGATGCAGACCGCTGGTAAGCCTCAAGAATATGAAGACCAGAATAGAAGTAAAAATGTCTGCAAAACTCTGGAGCAATATTCTTTGGACAGAAGAAACTAAGATCAACCTATATTAGAATGACGGGAGGAGAAGAGTAAAGAAAAGGGAAGAAATGGCTCATGATCCGAAGCATACTACATCATCTGTGAAACATGGTGTTAGCAATGTAATGGCATGGGTATGTATGGCTGCCAGTGGAACTGGATCACTAATGTTTATTGATTATATGACTGCTGACAGAAGCAGCAGGATGACTAGGGCTGTCCTATCACTTCAGATTCATCCAAATTCTGCAAAACTGAAAGGACGGCGCTTCACAGTATAGATGGACAGTGACCCAACATATACTGTGAAACCAGCCAAAGAGCTTTTCAGAGGAGATAATTGGAATATTTTTCAATGGCCAAGTCAGTCACATACCCTCAACCCAATTGAAAATGCATTTCACTTGCTGAAGACAAAACTGAAGTCAGAATGGCCCACAAACAAGCAGCAACTTCAGACAGCTGCATCAATGGCCTGACAAAGCATTGCTAGAGAGGAAATGCAAAACTCAATGATCTCTATAGGTTCCAGACGTCAGACAGCCATTCACTGCACAGTAATTTCAACCAAGTATTAGAATTGCTTGTTTTGTTTATAATTATATGATTTGTCCAATTACCCCTCGGTTGCAACAGCAGCCGCCACAGAGGAGTTCACATGAGTGCAAAATGACTGAGATTGCGGTGATGTCCTTTCCCCCGATTGGAGGAAGAGGAAGATGACATCACCTCAAGCACCACCATATTGACTTGAGGGCAAAATAATGGCGCTCGCCATTATTTTGCACCGCCATTTTGGCAGAAGTTGCTGCTGGGTTATGTCCGTAGAGATGCGGACGCAGAAGGAAGATGGCAATTAAATAAATGGATAAATTGTTGAAAATTTCCCCATCTCCCAGGTGGAAAACGTTTGCTGCTAAAACACCACACTGAGATAACCTTTCTAGGTAATGCCACAAAGTATCATTTGAAGTATAAATGAGTATAAGTAAGCCAGTGAGTTTGTCAAGTAGGCTAAGGTAACAAAAATATACTGTATGCTGTACACAGGACAACTATGAACATCCGGTATTTAAAATAATTGTTAAATGAAAACTATTCCCTGGCTTGAAATATATAAGCACATGTAAAGGAACAGCAGCAGATTTTTTGATATATAGCAATTTGGAAAGAATAAATATGAGCTTGTGTTATGTCTAACAAAAAAAAACGGAAAAATACCATAAAAATCCATTCCAAACTTCAAATGCTTAAATTAATAAATAGGCATTATTACTTTATTTCCTAAGCCTCATTTGAGTCATGGAACCAACTCTTTTACAATAGAATGCTAAAAATGTGTCAGATTTCAGCCAAACTATATGGTTGCAATTCAAATGAACTTTTCTCGAAGCATCCACTTTTTGATCTAGTACTATATGGTATCATTCTTTTTCCATCAATCTTTTCATTTTTAACACCCAGTATTATTAAAGTTAGCCTAACATTACATGATGACAAGTGCTTTTCCCTCATCTATTCTATTGTACTCACTCCATGAGTCATACTCACACTCATACACTTTTCCACTTCATCACACAAAGAAAAATGGCTATTCAAATAGATAATGTTTCCAGTGACTAATTATTTGTTTGCAGGTAACAGATGTTTTTTTAGGCCTGAACAGATACAAAAGCCAATCATGACTGATAGCCGTTAAACTAACTGCATGCAATGATGCTTTTTTATTCCCATGCTGTTATTTCACAATGGTCATAAAAGGTTTTAACACATATGGCGCTACATACTAGAAAAGTACACAAACACATTTAACATACTGTAGGTGCTTTAAATGTATTTAGGTCTTATTGTGCACATCAGTATTTTTAATTTATATTAAAGTATTGAGACTCTTCAAGAGCAGCGTAATACTATCCTGATTGAAACCAGACCAAACTCCTTCCATTTAGGATTTTGGTCCCTGCAAGTTTCTATATACACTTTTATAAAGTGAGGTCCCAATAACTGCAGATTTTTCTGAAGTAATACTGCAGTGTTTTGCACTTTTACTGCAGTATTACTGCACATTTACTGCACATTTACGGCACTTTTACGTCATTATATTGCAAACCTACAGTTGTACTTCAATGTACTGCAGCTTTATTGCATTTGTACTTCCTTACAAAAGTAACTGCAGTAAAACTGCAGTACAGTGAAGTACAAATGCAGTAAAACTGCAGTAAATGTGCAGTAATACTGCAGTAAAAGTGCAGTATTGCAGTTTTTTCATGTCCAAAAAACTGCAGTAAGTTTTCGTAAGGGGTGGTGACAGCGTGAGTAAGAGTTAGAGAGCTTTATTGTAGGACACACACATACAAAGACATGCTTAATAAGCATAACCACATGCCTTCATACAGATATATCCCCACATAAATACATAATACAAAACCTGTATACATCCTAACTGCTATGAACACAGATCACAGCTCATACCTGCAGAGTAACTCTTTTCCTGTAGCTGCAGGTTGGTGACTGGAAGACCCTGATACATTAACTCTCACTCATGCCTTTTCCTTACAGACAGAGAGCCATGCAGCTTTCACTCTTACTAACTGCTGACTCTGCCATCGCCGATGCCCATAATGGAGTCTGTCTTTGTCTCTGCAAATACCACAGCTACAGGAGAGGTGCCCCTGCACCAAGTGGGCCCTCACCTAACGTCACCCAGCACAACAAGTGCTGTAAGCATGCTCTGCAGTGCAGACTAATACAGATTTAGCATTAATGTGTTAGCATGAGTGAGTATGTGTGTATGTTAGCATGAATTTGCAAATATGTTTGTCAGTGCGTATGGTAATTACTGGGGAGGCAAGGGGCTGATGGGGCAATGTGGCTTTACTTAATAATGGGCAAGAAGTTAATGCAGACCATTGCCTTTTGTTTTTGAGTTTTTGTCTAGGTCACTATATAACAGTAATTTGCCAGATCCAACTTGATAGGTTTCGCACCTCAATACATTTGTTTTGAGAATCAAGTTTTATTGTGTTTTTCTATGATAAAATTACATGAGTAGTAGGAAAGCAGGTTGTCATACAATATCATATTAACCAACAGGACCAAGTGTGATGGGAAATGTATGTTTGTTGTATAGATGTAAAATATAACAGAACAGATAAAGAAATAGAAAGAGGTTTGCCAAAACTAAAACTGACAAACTAAGGCAAATAAATGCAATACTTAGAGAGGGCCCTGCTCGCAAGCTTAAATCTACAGGGAAGAGGGTGAGGAGAAACATAGGGTATAGAGAAAGGGCAAACATAGTGTGGGGGTTCTATTAATACAGTCCGCTGGGAACTCTCTGGATTTCGCCCGTAGACTCTGGGTGAAGCATTGCTTCTCTGGGTCAATAAGGGGAAACTCCAGGTCACGAGAGTGGTACGCCCCACTCGCCCAAATAGCATCGGTGGGTTGGATATGTAAATAATGTATGTCATGTCATTATTTAGAGAGCTACAGAATATTCTGGCACTATATAAATAAATGTAATGTAAGACTGACCAAGAAACCACTAACCAATAAACCATTAAAATGCTACGTGAAAAAATGTAAATAGTGACATATTACCATTAAAAAAGGGCCAGTTGTTCGGAGTGTAAGGACCCTGAGGGGCTTATACACTGTTGTCAAACTTTGACAAGCTTCTGTCATCTTGCATGAACATCCACAGAGCCTACCATATGTTTGAAGTATTAAACACATACTGTGTTGCGTGTGATGAAGAATATAAAATAAGTTGTATGGGGTTATTCAGGTATGTTTAATTCAGTTGCAGTATTATACATCCTTATTTCGATATACTGTACATTATGTGTTTTATGCAGTATAAAAGTGAATGAGTTTAATAACACAATAAACCATATTTTTACTTATGTACTAACAAAAGTAAAAAGAAAAAATAATGCTTCAGGTTCATATTTGGTCTTTCAAATTTCCTCGTAACATACAATACACCCTCTGGTGAGGGCCAGGTATGCAATTACCCCGAATCCCAGTCACCAAATGCAGATCTCTTGGAATGGGATGTCCAACAAGGTGTGATTGTCAGGTGTCCACATACTTTTGGTCATGTATTCTACCTTTATGTGCATCCACTCTGGGTTTGATTCAAAGGGTCAGCGTGAAGCCCTCTTAACAACTTGTCTCCCACACTATCTCTATTGCTATCTTATCAAGGTCCTTTTAATACATTGTCGAAATATATTAAAAGCCTGGAAGGTAGGCAACAGGTAATAATCATTCCAATCATTGTATGTTTTTTCCTGCACGAGCAAACATGTAATTTTGTATAGACTGTTAAAACACAGAAACAGCACAAAAAAACAAACAAAAAAACACAATTTAAGGTACAATGTTAATGTAACTAAAAATCCCCCATTATATAACTGGCATTTAAATAGTAATTTACATCTAGGGTGGCAAATCCCAAGTAAAGTACTTTTCCTCTGTATTATCAGAGATATGAAAACACAGTGATATTAGACTGAATGATTGTATCAGTGGGTGACATGGACTCCCCACCAGCCTCAACAGATTACGAGGATAAAATAGAATTAGGAAATACTTTTGGTGTCAGTTATTCAGGGAAATAGAGTAGATGATGCTTCATATTGTCATTTTCCTACTGGATACACAGTGGGTGATTTCTTGCAATATTAAAGCTACATTTTAGATTAAAAAAAAGCTACCCCTGATTGTTTTTTTTACAATTTTAAAATGATTGATAAACAGCAATGCAAAATAAACTTGTTAAATATTGTACTGATTGTGGTGAAAAAAAACTGTGACAAGGAAAACTCTTGGTTTGAGACACATATATCCAGTTAAAGGTCTGACTCTCTAAATTGGGAAAAGTGGGCAGACTAGATGCACCGAATGGTTTTTATCTGCCGTCAAATTGTATGTTTCTATTAAGTGACATACGCTTAACATTTTTTTTTTAAAGTATTGTTTAGTACTCTTCTATAAAAATGTCATTACATTGCCATTTTTTTCCTGGATTACCCTTCCTTTATAAACCTACCCTGCCTTTCAGTCGGGGCCTTTGCATTGAAGTTATAGGACCATTTTGCTCTGGCCCTGTGCCTGATTATGATTTGTACCTGATCCTGAATTGTTCTTTCTTTGTGCCTGTCTGTACCTTCCCTCAGCTATGAGGCATCATGGGGTACAGACGAAACTCCAAGTATCCCCTGCGATTGGGCTCCTACCTGACCTGCTTACCCAGGTCCTGACATTGAGTCTTTGTTTCAGGGCTAGAATACTGGGATTCTATAAACAAATATATATATATCACAGCACTTTCCTCTAATTTATGTAGAGATATACTTTACTATTTATGTAAACTTTCAAGTGTTCTAGGTCAGTACATTTATTATAACATTTAATAGAAAATTTGATATCGTTCTTAGCATGAATTACCTGTTATATTAAATAAATAATAAAGACTGTTTCTATGTATGCATTTGGTGGAATTTTTAAGGGGTTGATTTGATCTGTATATTGTACAAAGAAATTCATAACAACTACCTGGAAACAGAAGAAAACAAAATATTATTTACCACTGTACCTTATTTCATAATGTGATTCCTCTGCCATTTTAGGTGAGTGCACAAGGTTTATAAAACTGACTGTAATTCTCCCCTGTTATTAAGTTCAGGTTCTCCATGAGCGGGTACACCTGGTACTAGTTCTCCCTCATCTCTTACATGCCCCTAACTGGCTGAAAACACAACCTCAGGCAGGATAATGGGAGGAGCATGTGTAGCAGAAGCATACATGTTCTTAGAGGAGGATGTCAGGAACTGGGTCCATACAGACGACTGTAATGACCCAGAGTGCCCAAACATGGAGTTCGGGAGTTATTGCGCAGTAGCGGAGTTGGACAGGGCCTGGTGCAGGGTGACTGCACTCTCCAGAGTGATGAGCGCCTAGGGTTGTAAAGCCACATACTGTCACGACCGGGGTACGGGTTCTGGAGCCGCGATGCAGAATCGGCGCCTTCTGGTGGAGAGAGGACGCACTGCCACCAGGCCACAAGAGATACAGGCCGTTCACCACCGAGAGTAATGAGTAGGTGAAACACAGGAACAGAAAAATAAAAAATAATAACGGTATCCGAGGGGTCAGGCAATAGAGTAGTCGGGGTAACAAGCAAAGGTCAGGGCAGGCAGCGAAACAACGGAGGTCAGGTTCAAGCAGGAGTCAATACCAGAGAGATAAATCAGGATTCAAAACGCTAGTGTAGGCAAAAAGGCACTAACACAGGCAAGTGTGTAGTGCCAAATGAGGGTTTAAATATCCCTCCAACAATACAGATCCTCCTACCCTCCTAATAAGGGGGAGGATGAAAAATGATAAATGTCACTTTAAGAGTGACATGAATATTCATTAGATTAGCTCTCACGACGTAGAGGCGTGCGCCCCGTCACGATCCCTCGAACTCGCCGGGGGCGCGTGTCTCGCAGGAGGACGGACCCGGTGGCAGCTCACCGCGACGGCGCGAGCAGGGAGCAGACCACGCGGGCTGCGTCTCGGCGTCCCTGCCGGCGGCAACACGACGGGAGCGGTAACACATACCAGCGCCTTGAAGCTAAGCAGAGTACAGGAGAAACATAGCAAGCAAGGGGGACAGAGCAAGGATCATAACAGACAAGGCATATCTAAATACAGGACTAGCCTAGGACTATGTGATAATAATTGGAGATTCTGTCACATCATATGGCCATAGTATGCTTAGCCCACCACTACGCCAAAGTACTCCAATATACGGTGGGTCCTAGCACTAAACCCTGCCTACAGAGGTACTAAACAAACCAAACAGGAAATCTAAACACATATCAGAGAGACATACCTGTAGACTGCAGACTGAGACAAACATAACGGGTGCGGCACACCTTATAAAGGAAACAGAGCTGAAGCAAAGAGCAGAACTAGAATCCAGGAATCAGAGGTTCAGGACAGAACATACGGAAATCCAGAAATGGACCACAGCAAGACAGGGAAACAAAAGACATGCAACTCCGCAGCCTGGATGGGGCCTGATAGAGGAACAAAGAGAAGAGCGAAGGGTTGGGCGCCATTATTGAGTTTAATGGATAAAGGATTCCAAAATGCTCCAGGATGCACAGGTTTAATACAAACGAGTAATTACTACAAGCAGATATGGTGTAGAATATCCCAATAGACACTAGGTTCCATTTTTATTTTGTTGAGTTGTTTTTTTAACATTACTTTTATTGGGGGGACACTATTGGGTGTTTTTGCCAACATGTATCGATAGATACTTTACTAGTACTTTAATTCCCACCCCTCACAGCATCTCATGAAAGCAAACACTCACATTACACTGTCTGCTTCTCAGAATCCCTTACGAAAAAATTACTGCAGTTTTTCTGAAGTAATACTGCAGTTTTTTGGACATGAAAAAACTGCAATACTGCACTTTTACTGCAGTATTACTGCACATTTACTGCAGTTTTACTGCATTTGTACTTCACTGTACTGCAGTTTTACTGCAGTTATTTTTGTACGGAAGTACAATTGCAATAAAGCTGCAGTACATTGAAGTACAATGCAGTATAATTGCAGTAAAAAAAAAAGCGCAGTAAATACGCAGTAATAATGCAGTACAGTGAAGTACAAATGCAGTAAAACTGCAGTAAACGTGCAGTAATACTGCAGTAAAAGTACAGTATTGCAGTTTTTTCATGTCCAAAAAACTGCAGAAAAACTGCAGTAATTTTTTTGTAAGGGATGATCACTGCCTTTGTTTGTTTAGAGAAGCTGCTGATTGCTCTATGTTTGAACGAGTGAGACTTTCTCTAGGGGAGGTAAGATGGCTGTTGGTTGGCTCAGGAACAAGTTGGCAGCTTCCCCAGCACTACAGAAAAGTTTTCTCTGCAACCTATAAAAGGGAAAACCTACAGGGCACTTTGAGGCTACTTTGTGTCAAGAACCTCAGGATTAGAACCAGCGACCCTGAGAGATCAACCCATGTCATCATCAGGAAGCTCTGTGGTCATTGGGATTTCTGTACCCTGCCATCCTTATTCAGGTTCCTGACACATTGGTGGCCAATTTCGTCACTGGTGACCTTTATACCAGTGTTCATTCTAGTTTCTGTTGCTGGACAGGTTTTTGGATATTTATCCAGCATGGGCTCTTGCCTCTGCTTTGCTCTTTGGTGCCCAGTTTTGACCTTCTCTTTACCTGGTATTTGCCTTTGGCCTGGACTTGGAAAATCTATTGCCTCATCGATCTGTAGCATACTGTGGTCCTCTCTGTGGATGACCTTGACTAGTCAGACCATGACTTCTGTCATCTGTCAGTTCCTTTCTCAGAATCCTGCCAGCAATTGACCTGATGAACCTTGTGAGCAGATGGTGGCCAAGTGCAGAGCTAATGCTGCAGCAGACAGCCATCCGCAACCTGAGGTGTCAGCTTTAAGCAGACAAGCACAGGCTTCTGAAAAAGCAACCGTCCCTGTCGATAGTCCCTGTCGATAGTCCCTGTCGATCAGGTACCTGCAGTCGGGACAGTGTGGATGGCTCTTGGTTTCCACAGTGTCAACCACATACACATATGTGGTTGGCACAGATAGTGTTAAAGGAACAGATGAATCATGTATTTGTTGAAAAAAGGCGCTGCCACCGTTTAGTCTCATTACCCATTTTACACTGTTTTATTGTTAAAGTTAAAAATATGGATTTCCCTACCGCTACGATACACCACTGATTGCACTACTTCACCACCCCTACCAGAGCCCACCTACCTTGCCCCTTGGGTTTGGGTACTAGGTCACTGACCACTAGTATGGTCAATCGGCTCAACATTCGATGTCACATCTGGCTTCGCGTTGCCCAGGTTGTTTTATGTTTCTGTTCTTGTTTTCATGCACTTAATTTCATGTTTGTTTTTTTTGTCCTATTGTACTCTATTGGATGCTATGGTGCGCCGTCGCCACATGTTGCTGCCTTTTGGATCTTACTGTCTTATGGCTACCACTCACCTTAAATGTACGTCTCTGAACGTCAGAGGCCTGAATAAACCCCAGCAAAGGTCAAAATTACTCTTGCTCCTCCACTCATACAAAACCCAAATAGCCTTCCTTCAAGAAACCCACTTTATGGCTGCGAAGGAATTCAGGCTAACAAATAGATATTTCCACTCCGCATACTTTTCCAGCTCCCCTTTCAACTCCTTGCTGTCTGGAGGGACACGGAAGGCAGGAGTCTGATTGTAAAGGGGTATCTGGGTACACATAAGATTACACTCGCCACTGTCTATGCCCCCAACAAGGACCAAATACCTTTTTTAGTACGCTTCCTTTCCAAACTAGCAGATTACCAGGAGGGGGTGACAGTTTTCGGGGGAGACCTTAATATGGTTATGGACCCTAGACTCGACTGTTCGACAGGTACGTCCCATCTCCCTTACGTGAAAATTAAGAAAGTAAAACGGATGCTCCTCCTTAACCAATTGGTAGACGTATGGAGGACCACTCACCCTACTGACCTAGACTACACCTTCTTCTCCCCTCCGCACAATCGATACACGCGCATTGACGCCTTATTCTTATCCCACCACCATCTTCCCTACCTTCACTCTGCTTCCATTGGGACACAGGCGCTCAGCGACCATGCCCCTGTCCATATGACTCTCCGGCTCCCCTCCCATCCTGACCCCACATTCCTCCCGGAGCTCGAGGAACACCTCAAACACTATTTTGATGATAATTCTGCCCGTGGCACCTAGGTCCCGACGGTCTGGGAGGCCCAAAAGGCGGTAATGAGAGGCCATCTTATTCAGCTTGGTGCCAAACTGAAACGTTTAGATTACCTGTCCCTTATCTCCCTTACACGCCAAATAGCGGATCTGGAACTCAGGCACAAGCTTATTCTTTCTCACGACATCCATGAACAGCTTCGGGCCCTGCGCACCAATCTATCCCCCCTCCTGGACTCCAGGGTAAAGTGAAATTTCCTCCTTACCAGGAAACACTTTTACGAATTGGGGTTCAAGCCTGGGAAATTACTCACCAGGGCCCTTAGGGCCAAGAGATCAGCAATATACATCCCCAAGATTAGAGACGTGTCAGGCACACTACACCACCACACGAGAGACATCGCCCGCTGTTTTTCTACCTACCACAACGAACTCTATAACTTAAACGAGGGGAGGGACCCTGATGAATCAGCGCTCACTCGTATGGCAGCATATTTAGATAAACACCTCACGCTTAGACTCACCGCAGAGGACAGGGCTGGCCTCAACTCACCAATTAGTTTGGAGGAAGTAGAGCGGGCGATCAAATCCCTGCCAAAGGGCAAATGTCCTGGCCCGGATGGCTTTACTCCGCTATATTACAGCAAATTTCTACGAATACTGGGTCCCCAACTGGTGACCTTTTTTAACGCCCTAGCCAATGGGTCACCCCTTGATCCCCAAACAAACACCGCCCACATCACAGTCATCCCAAAACCAGACAAAGCCCCTGAAATTTGCTCATCAACACCGATCTTAAAATCTTGGCAAACATTTTATCTTTCAGACTCAATCCACTCCTCCCCAGATGCATCCATGGCAACCAGTCGGGTTTTGTACCCGGTCCGGAGGCCAGGGACAATACCCTCATGGTTCTGGACCTTATGGCGTGGCCCACTCTCGCAATACCCCCTTCCTCCTGGTATCCATGGACGTCGAGAAGGCCTTTGACAGGGTCTCGTGGGCCTTCCTCTTCCGAGTCCTGGACAAGCTGGCCGTGGGTCCTAGGTTCCTCCAACATATACGATCTTTATACTCCTCACCCTCAGCCTATGTCCGCATCAACGATACCCTCTCCGACAAGATCACCCTGGCCAACGGCACTAGACAGGGTTGCCCCCTTTCCCCCCTGCTATTCCTCCTAGCGTTGGAACCCCTGGCCAACGACATCCGGCGGGTCAGGAATATAAATTATCTATATACGCCGACGACATGCTGTGCTTAGTCACAAACCCTATGCTTTCCCTCTCACATATTATCTCACATATTGAGCTGCAGCAGTTCCACGACCTTTCCCAATACAAGATCAATCTGCAAAAAATCGGAAATCCTGGGCACACATATCCCCCCTCCTTCAAAATGCAGATACAGGCCGCCTACCCCTTTCGGTGGACGGATACATATCTGACCTACCTCGGGGTGCGCATCCCGGCCTGTCTCAGCGGACCTCAGGAAATGGTCCTTCAGTCACATCTCCTGGTTCGGGAGGGTGAGCGTACTCAAAATGAATATCCTCCCTCGCATTCTATATCTCCTGCAAACCCTCCCTGTCTACCTGACCCAATCCTTCCTTAAACGGTGGACCAGGACCTTCACAAGGTACGTCTGGTTCAACCACCCTCCTAGATTGGCTCTCTCTTACCTGATCGGTACCAAGGATTGTGCCGGGTTGGGCCTCCCAGACATTGAGGGATACTGGGTCGCCTCCCACCTCCGGAGGGTAGTAGAATGGTCGTCTCACTCCCACAAGCACTGGGTTCAAATTGAAAACTCCCTTTTCCCTCACGACATTGCCGCAATACCGTGGCTTTCACGGACACATCGCCTTCTCGACATACCTCGACACCCGACCATCACTCTGACGCTGCGCATCTTTCATAAGAACCTCGCCAAATACCCCATCACGACCTGCCCTGGCCCTTTGACTCCCGTCTCTTTCAACCCCGACTTCCCACCACGTCTGAACCAAGCTGACGTACAGGTTCTTATACCAGCGAGGGAGATGGTGCTTCGTGTTACGCACCTTTACACAGGGGACTCTATTCACCCCATATCAGACTTTGTGCCTGCTACGCCCACGCCCTTTAGGGTCACTTTCCTACACCATCAGATTAAACACTTCCTGTCCTCCCTGTCCCCCTGACTTGACCAGACCATTGACGTTGTTCGAACTACTCTACATGGACTCCTCCAGGCATTCCCACCTTCTTTCCACATTATATAAGCTTCTCTTGACATATCATACCCCTAGAAAACCGTACTTCTTCAGCTTATGGGAAAGGGACTTGAACCACACATTCTAGCTGGACGAGTGGGACAAAATGATATGGCTTACCCTTAGGGGGGTCATATCCAGTAGGTTGCAGGAGTCAGCTTACAAGCTCCTTACTAGGTGGTACAGGGTGCCCGCTGACCTGTATCGCTTCCTCCCACAGGTTTCCCCATCCTGCTGGAGATGTGGGGCCGACGTGGGTTCCTATATGCATTTATGGTGGCACTGCCCACTAGTGCAGCCTCTGTGGGCGGCTGTGGCCGCGGTGATACGGGCAGTATACGGCCCCGATTTCCAGGCCACCCCCAAGACAATGCTATTGCATCACGCTCCCTCTAGCATGGGTTCTTACAAGAGGTCACTTGCCATCCACTTTATTACCACAGCCAAGGCTACCATCCCTTGCTTCTGGAGGCAGGCTAGACCCCCCGTCTCTGTGTGGCTTATGAAAGTTGGCTTTATATGTCAGATGGAGGACTTGGTCATGACTTCCAGGGGCCTTGGCTACAAAAATGGGCACAAATGGCTGCCATGGAAGGAGTTTCTGGCTTCTCCATATTTTCGAACCGTCCTTGGCGGCTTTATCGATTTGAAAATAAATAAATAAATATGGGTTTGTATTTATTATGTTAACCTACATGATTTCATTAAATCACAGCACATTAATATTATTATGCTTTCATGTAAATTGTGCCTGTAAATCATCAACAGTACAAAGGTACTTTTTAAGGGGGCATATGAAATAATAAAAAATAGCACCATGGCTGATTAAAAAAGTTACCTAGCCTAACAGATATTTTCTTTATTACTACAATCTATTATTCTATTTTTTTATTTGACACTATTACTAAATTTATAGCAGGATGCTTCAAAGTCGTACACCAACCATTTCATTAATAATTACCTGCAATCTAATTATTACCTACTGTTACTGCATTTTTTACTTACTACTGACATCATTGTTCAGCAAAATTTCAACTACTATGTTTGGCTACATTAATAATTAATTAAAATTATAAGCTAATAATTTGTCTCCTACCATTTTCATGTTTAAAACTATAATTATTAATATTCTGCTACAATAGCAACTGGACAATAAACCTTGTCCAACAGCTAACGTAGAATAACTAGGTATATGACTTTCTAAGTATTGCAAGCTTTCAGGTCTGAGCATGTACACTATATGGCCCAAAGAATGTGGACACCAGGCCAGCACACCTACATGAGCTTGTTGGACATTCCATTTCAAAACCATGGGCATTAATATTGAGTTGGCCCCCTTTTGCAGCTATAAAGGTCTCCACTCTTCTGGGAATTGGTGCCCATTCAACCAAAAGAGCATTTGTGACCTCTGGCACTGATGTTAAACAAGAAGGTCTGGCTCACAATCAGGATTCCAATTCAGCCCAAAGGTGTTCAATAGGGTTAAGATAAGAGTTCTGCCCAAGGCACTCAAGTTCTTTCACACCAAATCAAACCATGCCTTTACGGACCTTGCTTTGTGCAGTGTCATGCTGGAACAGGAAGGGTCCTTCCCCAAACCGGTGTGTCAGGCCCCATTCAGGCTGCGGAGCTGCTTCTCTCCAGTTTCCCCTGTCTCACTACAGTTCCCCTGTCTCGCTACAGTTCCCCCTTTGCTGTAATCCATTCTTGGATTTCCTTATGCTCTGTCCTGTACGTCTGATTCTTTGATTCCAGTCCTGCTCATAGCTTCAGCCTCTGTTTCCTATAAGGTGCGCTCCACCCATTTGTTATGTTTGTCTCAGTCTGCAGTCTAAAGGTATGTCCTTCTCTGTTCTGTGTATAGATTTAATGTTTAGTTTCAGCTTATTAGTGATTCAGTAGGCAGGGTTTATATTCACCATATATTGGAATAATTTGGCATAGTGGTGGGCTAAGCATACTATGGCCATAAAATGCGACTAAATCTCCAATTGTTATCATATAGTCCTAGCTTAGTCCTGCATTTATGTGTGTTTTTCTTTTATGTGCCTTTGCCCTCTTTTCCCTGAATCATCTAAGGATTTCGGTTCCTCTCTCCTCTCCCCATGTCCCAGTTACAATATCCTATCTTTGCTTAAAGGAGAAGCGTCTGAGGATCCCAGCTCCTCACTCCATCCCTTGTGTGCCTTGTTTCCCTGTCCTCTGTTGTGTCCTATATTATGTATGCCTTGTCTGGCTATGTTTCTTGCTCGTCTCCCTGTTCCTTGTTCTGTCTCCCTTGCTTGCTATGTTTCTGCTGTTACTCTGCTATGTCTCATGTCTGCTCCAGGGTGCCTGCTGGATATCACTTTGTTTTGTTCTGGTCAACATTCGCTGCTATGTCAGGGCCCTGGTATATGGACGCACAATCCTAGGTGCTCAACACCCTGGAGAGTGCAGTCACCTTGAATCAAGCCCTGTCCAACTCCGCTACTGTGCAACTCCTGCATACCATCATTGGGCGCTCTGGGTCATTACAGTCGTCTGTATGGACCCCGTTCGTGACACGGTGTCATGAAGTTGGAAACATACAATTGTCTAAAATGTATTTGTTAACTGTAGCATTAACAGTACCTTTCCCTAAAACTGACCCTAGTCCATACCTTGAAAAAGAGTCCCAGACTAGAGCCCTGCACGGGACTGCTTTTTTAATCCCGCTCCCGCAGATTTTTTGTCCAATCCCGCCCGCTCCCGCAATTTGTGTGTTCCACTCCCGCCCGCTCCTACAACATGTGTGCCCAATCCCGCCCGCTCCCTCCACAAATGTGGCCAATCACGCCCACCTCCTTGCCTTCGAGTTGCTCCCTCACATCGTCTCTTCTCTTGTTCCGCCCAGGAACAAGGCAGAGTCACGGGAAGTGATATCACATCACGTGACTCCGCTGTGTTCCTGGGTGGAGCAAGAGAAAAGATGCTGTCAGGGAGCAGTGCGAAGGCAGCCTGGGATTACCGGGACCCGCAGGTACAGTGTCTAACCTCCCGCTCCCGCCCGCATCACCAGCAAGACCGCCCGCAAGTTTTTAAGCGGGTCACATGGGACCCGCAGGACCCGCATCCCAATGCATTCCTCTACCCCAGACCATTGTCACTCTGCAACCAAACTTTACAGTAGGCACTATGCATTCTGGTAGGTAGCTTCCTCCTGGCATCTACAAACCCAGATTCATCAATCAGACTTCTAGGAAAAGAGGGTACCCTAACAAACCACTCAAAAGGGAGTTAAAAGGGCACTTGAGACAGTCAGGGAATCAATCCTGAAGGTCCATTATAGCAAAATTCCCCTAAAACCATAAGATGTATAGGCACATATGACTCATCATGGAATGAGATTGAAAGGATATAACGTAATGGCTTGTTTTATATTATGACCCACATCTCTCTAGGATACTGTTTCAACTATTATGACCAGATGTGCCCAGAATCTAAAGGATCCCTTGGTACATACTTACATAATACCACCAGTTAACACATCGATCACCTGGATGGGTCCCAAACCTGAGGGCATGTACCAGTGAAGGAGGTGCAAAGCTTGTCAGTTTATTACACCTATACATACTTACAGGGCCGGACTTAGGGGTGTGCGACCTGTGCAACAGGGGCGCCTGCCCGGGACTTACATTAAAACATCGGGGGGGGGGGGTGTTTTTTTTTTTTTTTAACTTTATTTAACATCCTCCATGTTAAATAAAGTTTTTCTTAACTTTAACACGGAGGATGTTAAATAAAGTAAAAAAAACAAACAAACACTGTTTTAATTTAAGTCCCGGGCAGGGGCGCCGAGCAGTCGCTCGTGAAGTTTTCAGCAACCGCTCGGCGTGCCTCACTCTCCGTGACTCTGTCGCGGTGCCGGCGTTTCATTCCCGCTCCCACCGCAGGACTCCGCCAACAAGGTAAGTAAGGATAGGGAGAGGGGGTAGATAATGAGAAGGGGCAGGGGGGTACATAATGAGAAGGGGCAGGGGGGGTAGATAGTGAGAAGGGGCAGGGGGGTAGATAGTGAGAAGGGGCAGAGGGGGGAAGGCAGTGAGATTTTTGAAAAGAGTTAATCAATCACCTTGGAAGGGCGGTATCAATACAAGGCTACTCAAGAGAGAATGCTTTTGGATATATTTGTTACTGTGAGGCTGCGTGGCTGCTACAATGGTGGAGTCCGGTATGCAGATACGTAACCCCAGGAATCAGCAAATAGGGCAGGCGAGAATAAGCCGAAGTCAGGATCGAAACCGTGGTCAGGGAAATAGCGAGCCGCGAGGTCAAAATCCAAAGCCAAAGTCAGGAAACCAAAAATATCAGGAACGCCGTTTAGTAGCCAAGGGTCGGGATATAGAGAGCAGCAGAGTCAAGGGCAAGCCAGGGTCGGTACACAGAAATCGTAAGGAGAAAGCATAAATGCACTGGAGCTCAATAGGAAGAACAATCACTGAGCACTGAGCTAATCTCAGTGCTCAGTTTTAAAACTTGCCGCCTGGGGGAAGCCTCGCCCCCAGCCGTGACGTCATCTGGGGACGCATAAAATTTGTTGACGGCGCGTGTGCACGCCTAGCGGCAGACATGCTGGCAGAGGAGGAAGAAGCTGGAGACGCGCCGCGGGATTCAGTACCCGCGGGCATTAGGTATTCGGGTGAGTCACTTCGGCGGACTCAGAGTTGCGGGCCCTGACAGTTACAAACACTTGCCCCTGTGGGCTTAAATGGGGGATTTTTGTTTATTCCTATTGAATAACACTACAAGGTATTTGGGTGATTCATAGACTTATGTTGGATCTTTATTCATTATATCTTTATTTTATATATGTACATTTTTTGTTTGTTTTTTTCCTTCTTACTTATATACTCACAAGTTAAATCATTCTTTTTAATTTGATCCACATAACCCCCCTCTTTCCCCCTATAAGTTAATCATTTGGTGCATGCTCAAAGTGACAGAAATATCTATGGATATAACAAATAAATTGTTACTTACCCGTCCTTGGTTCCCACGTTGCCACAACAGCCGCCACGCAGGAGAGGGAGACCCCCCTCCAACGCACGGCCACCTCCACAGCAGCCGCCACGCAGGAGAGGGAGACCCCCCTCCAACGCACGGCCACCTCCGCAGCAGCCGCCACGAGGAAGAGGGAGACCCCCCTCCACCGCACAGCCGCTACCGCTGCTGTCCTCGGAAGTGCCGCGCAGGAGAGGCAGACCTCCGGGTACACGGCGTCCTGCGCCCGAACTGCAGGGCTATATGAAGGGAGGTTACACCACACTCATGATGGCCGCGAGTCCCCGACACCGGAAGTGACATCATGACGTTTTGGCGGGAGATTCGAACTTCCCCTGCGGTTCACTATTTAAACCTGCTCAGTTCAGTTATGCTTTGCCTTCTGATGGTTGTCTATGCCTTGTGCTAGCTCCCAGATAGCGTTTTGATTACTGTTTCCCGTGTTTGATCCTGGCTCGTCTGACTTTGGGCTGAATTGGTAAATGGTCTTGGTATGTCTCTCACTAGGAGAGATCACATAGAGATAATGTAACAAGTGATATATAAACAATATTTCCCCTCTCCCCCCGTTCTTGCTGACGAAGGAAATGCCAGTATAATGCAGCCATGATAGACCAATAGATGTCCAGGGATGTGTGCTGATCGTCCAGTATTTGACGTTCCTTCTCGGAAGAGACTGCGCTTGCTTGAGTATCCCCTGATGATACAGAAAAGTTGGGAAACGTGTTGGGCAGATCATTACAGTTTTTATCTTGTGAGATTTAGCAGTCCAGTTATTTAGTTATGAGCTTAGACAGGGTTTAGTGTCTACCTCTCCCTGGGGTTATTTCCTTTTAAGCATAGTGTCAAGCAACATTTAGCCAGGACTATACTGAGGTTAGAGTGTGTATTGGAGACCCCAGTGACTACTACCTTCAAGATTTCCAGGACTGCCAGTCTATCTAGGAATCCAATTTGATGAAAGATGAATTTCATTTACCACACAAGAATATCTGACATGGAAAATAAACTGAAAGCTTCAACATGTAAAACTCTGTTCTCTTTTTTGTGTATTTATGTGTATTCTAAAGAACCAGGGTATCATTATAACTTATAACATTCAGGTTGCAGAATGTCGACAACACTGAAGTAAAAGCTTTATTACAAATTATTAATTTTCTTTCGATAACCATTAATAAGTAACCACAAGGGGGTGGGGAATGAGGAAAGATGCAAACATAAGGTTATACATTCAAAATATTATGAGCCAAAACTAGCACCATAATAAATATGAATATATGAGGATGATAAATAAGCAGATATGCAAATTTGCAATAATTTTCTTTCTTAGAATAAAATACTAGTACAGTAGTTCTGATGATCTATCAAAGTAAAGAAATGTTTAATGTATGAAACATATATGCCACCTATTAAGTGAGAGCATTTTGTTTGGGTAGGTAGATCACTTCAATATGAGGTTTAATAATGAATAGATAATACAAAAGTTAATCTATCTAAGTGTACTTGACACATTACCGTACAGTTCAAATTATTTTGAATTTAACTGAGCCATGATGAAGCAGAAGGCTTCACCAAGCTGGTTCACTAACCAAATTTGCATTTTCTATAGCCTCCCTCTAAAGGTACAGGCGCTAGCACTTTCTACAATCTGCAGTGACAACTACATACCAAAGGAATATTAAAAAAATAATAATACACACTTAAATAATTCATTTTATTTCCATAAAAGATAAAAAATGTGAAGTGCCTTAATGTGCCACGTCAAGTCACTTCCTAGGTGGAAGTTGCGTCTCTATTGGCTCAGCAAGACTCCATTTGTGATTGGGTGTAGCATTTTCCATACTTCCGTTACCTCCAAACTGGGATAGCAAACTCCACCGAGCCGTTAATGTGACAAAATAGACAATTGATGTAGGATACACTGCTTGTCTTATCCCACAGGTCTGTGCTGTTAGCTGAGCCCTCGGATGTGGGGGTGTTTTGTGGCCAACACCACTTTACTACCAACAACAAGAACGGGTACTGCCTCTATCTTCTCTTTCCAACCTGTTCACTATCCCTGCTCCCTGAAAATCCAATCTAACATTTTACCATTCGTAACATTTTTACTCATGGATCGTAGACTGTGGAGGACCAACTTATAACATGCTTTTCTGACAAGCGTAATGCACTTCATAGATGATTTTCTCATCAATCTGTGTGTTGCCAAAAGATTTTGAGCAGGTTCTCCAGGGCACAACAGTTGTTCCAAATTGACGTAGCAGCTGGTCCTGCATTGACCTTAGTATAGTGTCAGTACCACGGGGGTGTCGCTCGTCCTAGGGACAAGGACCTAGAATTGAAGCGGTTAAGATTACCTCCTAAACCCTCCTACTCCTCCCTATAAGAGCCCCGGCTCTGAAGTCATCTTGCCGAGAAGAGACATACATAGCCTTAGTGACTCTTGCGTGCAGAAAACACCTTGCAGGTTAGGGAATAAATACCGCTGATCTTGCTTGAAGGAAGAAAAGCTTTTCCCTCGCAGGAATCCAGGCGAAGGCCGAGGAACACCAATTGTTGAGAAGGAACTAAGTTGGACTTCTCCCAATTTAGAATCCAGCCGAGATCCTGAAGCGTATGGACCACCTGGGAAAGGTGAGACTGAAGGAGAGCTGCTGAATGAGTGTGAATCAGCCAATCGTCCAGGTAAGGGATAACCGAAATGCCCTGGCGTCTGAAATGGGCCACCACCACTGCAAGGAGTTTTGTAAACACTCTATGGGCTGGAGACAGTCCAAATGGAAGGGCCTGAAATTGAAAATGTCTGATTCTTGAACCCCAAGGAATAGCTATCCGCAGAAACCGTTGATGGGAGGGGTGCATAGGGACATGAAGATACGCATCCTTTAGGTCTATGGAGACCATGAAGTCTCGAAGGTTTAGAGAGTCCAGAGCTGAACGTACGGTCTCCATCTTGAACCTTAGGAAACGAAGGTGACGGTTCAGGAAATGTAGGTCTATAATGAGACGAAACCCCTTTGGTGTTTTTGGAACCAAAAAGACACGAGAATAAATCCCTTGACCCTGTTCCTGCAGGGGCACGGGAATAAGGACTTCTGTATCTACAAACTGTTGGACGGCAGACAACAAGAATCCCCGCTGTTCCAGGTTCTGAGGAAGGTGGGAAATCAAAAACTGGTCTGCAGGCTTGCTCTCGAATTGTAGTCGGTAACCCTGGGATATGATGGATCTCACCCAGGAATCTTGGGTGATGAAGAACCAATAGTCTGTGAAATGCCGAAGTCTTCCTCCCACCGGGATGCATACCGAGTCATGCAAAACCTTTGGGGTCCTGGGCCGCTTTGGGGAAGGTGAACCTGTCATGTCTACCCCTTTCACGATGAAATCTGCCCCAGAAGGCATGTTCCCTTGCAGAACGAGAGAAACCGGAACCATAGCCCCTGGACCGGCCTGGAAAGTATGGACGAAAGGACTGCCGCCTCCTGGAAGCAGTTCTGCGTTGTGGCATCCAATGTTTATCACCAGTTGTTTTCTCAAGCAGGGACTCCAGCTCCTCGCCAAACAGAGACCCTCCTTTAAAAGGGATATTAAGCAGTCTGTTCTTTGAGGCATTGTCAGCCCCCCAGGCTTTAAGCCATAAAGGCCCGTCTGGCCGCCACAGAAAGTGCAGAGGCCCTGGCTGACATCCCTACATTTTCAATTGAGGCATCGCAGAGAAAATCCACCACCAACTTGAGAGCAGCAATGTTCTTGAGGATAGTCTCTCTAGGCGTTTTTGCTGCAACATCTTCCTCGATCTGCGACAGACAGATTTTTACAGCTCGAGACACTGAGGCAGAGCGTAGCCATAAGGCTCTTCTAGCCACGGAAGACAAACCCATGTTATGGGCTGATAGCTTAAGGCTCTCTTCTGCAGCTTCCACCAGGAAGCTATTAGCCAGCCTAAGGTTTTTAAATAGCTTAGACAAACCTTCATCCATAGAGTCTGACAGACTGCTCTCTAAGGACTGCAACCAGATACCTTGAGCTTTAGCCACAGATGCGCTAGATAACGCCACCTTGCACTGGAACCCAGATGACTGGAACACCCGTCTACAGGACGTTTCTGCCCTCTTATCCATAGGGTCCTTCAGACCAGCCACTTCACTAATGGGAATGGTAGTACGCTTGGAAAGCTGGGCTATCTTCCCATTTCTCATCACCCTGAAGGTGAAAAAGCTGCTTAAAGTGCTTTGAGAAATAAATAAACACCGTGAAAAATAAAACCAAAATTACGTGCTATTATGGTGAAAAATAAAATAAAAGTGATACTTCCCTGATTTGGACCGCAGCACCCAAATAACACTCTCCTCCAAGTGTTAAAATATAAAGCAAACGAAATTTAGATGGGGCGCAGGTACATGTAAAGGGAAAAATAATAATACAATATAGTGTAGATGGTTTGCTCAATGTGAAGCTTAAGTGATATAATGCACTCACAAATCAAAGAAGTGATTCCAACCCATCAATAAGGACTGTATACAATCTTTAATGTTCTTCTTGAGAAAATCTAAAAAACAAACTTCAATGGTGCAGTATTCCAAGATCAAATGTAAACAAATGGAAAAAAATGCACTCACAATTGTATATGCACTACAAGTGCATATATAGGCGTAGAAAGTCCACCAGAATGTGGGATGTAGCAATCTCCAATTGAATATCAACGCGTTTCACCAGTAGGCTTCTTCAGGAAATCAATTGAGAGAGATGTCCATAAAATTCAGTAAAAAATCAGCAATCCGTAAATCATTCAGTGCACGATAAATGTTTAGTTTTAACAAGAGCCTTTTTTGGAACAGGTGTAATAGATTTCTCCTTATCCGGCTTATCTGGTGAAACCGGACCAGACATCTAATATAAAAAAAAGGAGAAAAAAAAAAAAATTTTAGTAGAAAATACAGGGCAGAGGATTTGAAGGGCTAAGATTAACCAAATCCTACCTTACAACTCCTCAATCCGTGTGGGGGAGCTGGTGACACGGAAATACCAGTGCTGACAAGCTCCTCTGCTGTCAGACTGGGCAGCACAGCTTTATATATGCGAAAACCATTAAGTTTTCGCGCCCTGAACAAGAGAAACTGTGTCACGCATGCTCAGCAGTGTGCCAGTACTCTTGGTGGAACGCAGCGACCTCTGGCGTGCGTTCCACCGCGGTGCGCATGCTCCAATATTGCCGGCATAAGATCGTGGCGTCTAAACAGCTCCGTAACGTCCGCCGATGCGGACGGTACGCCTCGCTCTGCTCACCACCCGGGGAGCAATCGGAGGGATCCCCCGGACACAACCCGTGTGTCCCACCAACGAAAAAAAGAAAAGGTCCGTCCCTGACAAGGGACAAGGAAGAACTGGAGGTATTGGGGCTGCCGGGGCTCTTATAGGGAGGAGTAGGAGGGGTTAGGAGGTAATCTTAACCGCTTCAATTCTAGGTCCTTGTCCCTAGGAAGAGCGACACCCCCGTGGTACTGACACTATATGACAGGAAAATAAATGTTAGCACGAAAGGGAAGCCACATTCCAGTAAGATTTGAACAGCCTCCAACCGCCCTGAAGGCCTGACTCCAAGGTATGAGGGGTGCATGGTTTCATTGGCTGATGCTGGCAGAGTGACCCAAATCCTTTGAAAAAATCATGCAATTTTAATGCATGAACTGGCTATTACATCTGCACTATGGAACACTTCAAAAGACATTTTTAAGATTGTATAATTATCGATTATAAAGAACGTTATAGAGAGAGAGTTGATACATACCAGGGTTTTTACGTGTTTTCAAATGGGTAACCTGTACCTCTGATTTGGAGTAGAGGTTAAGGCATTGGTCTTCCACCATAAGTTCAAGTGGCTTGTTCCCACGCCAGTGACGTTGTAGTAAACTAAAAAAAGTTGTGCATGTCTCCGCTGACTTAATGGCCAAAGGGAGAATAATAGATGGGGTGAGCTCTACACTCTGGCATGGCAGCTAATTAATACTGCGTCACAGTGGGGTGGGGGGCTGCAAAGGTAAGCAAAAATGAGGCAAAGAAGCAGTTGTATCAAGCGAACAAGAGGAAGATGAGGGACTATGAGCAGCAGAACTGTTTGATGGGAGGAAGGGACAGAAGGGTGACATGGAGAGAGAGCTGCGCAGACGGTGTTGGTACTTAATCAATAAAAATAAACCTTCATGCTTACTTGTTGAAAGGATGACTCAAAGGCTGGTTCCACACTCTGTGGCCACACACAATGGTGGTTTTGCAAATGCTTGCACAACTACGGACCATCTTGCCTCTGATCGCAAGTTCATGTTAGTCTTACCAGCTGCAAGGGCTCACGGCATGTCCTAGAATGTCAGATCTTCTCATCATTGCCAGGGTCTCTGCCAAATCTATGTGGAATCCACCACTGTCGCTTGTAAAGCAGAAAAAGAAAACAAATTAATGAGCCACCTTAACCCCTTCAATCCCCTATAGACGTCCCGGGACGTCCAAAAAACGCCCCCTAAGAAACCCCTATGGACGTCCCGGTAAGTCCAGCCCTTCGTTTGACAGCCTGGACTCCCCCGTGGCAGCAAAAGCCGGCATCGCCGGCTTTCTGCTGCCCGATCTCCTGTAACAGCTTCCAGCATGAAAGCCGGTAAGCTGTTACATTTGAAAGTGACCAATCGTGCAAACGCGCGATCGGGCATTCCCTTCCGGGTTGCATCACTGCTGACGTAACCCGGAAGGTCATCGGAGGACAGGATATCCCCCCTGCAGGGATATCCTGCCCGCCGATGAGGCACAGAGACGCTGCGATCTCTATGCAGGTCTGTGAGGACCTGCATAGAGATCACAGTGTGATCGGTGCAGGGGGATCGCGGGGAGGGGAGTGAGAAACCATGTCTCTCACTCCCCCTCCCGTCCTGAAACAGAAAAGCTGAAAAAAAAAAGTTTAACCATTTAAAAAATATTAAATAAATCATTAAAATAATGATATAAATACTAAAAAAATTATAATGTGAGCTGTGATGTCATTGTGACATCACTGGCATGTACAGGAGGTCCCTAGGAGGACCTCTAACCATTACTGTGTAAAAAAAAAATATATATAAAAAATACAAAAAAAATTTAAAAAATTAAAATAAAAAAAAAAGTCCATGGATGGGCTGCAATAATTTCTTGCTCTATTTCAGGAAAGTATGACAGTGTTAAAGACTTTACTGTAATTAAGGTGCCAATATTCTTAAGAGATATTGTGGTGCCACACTCCCTTGGCTATTGTAAGGTACCCTGTGGGACCACATTGGCCATTTCTTCTTCCAAAACGAACAGACAGAGAGATTGAATTACAATATGAACCATTGGGCCCATCTAGCCTGTGTGTTTCTTAACGCTGAAGTCCTTGTCTTTGTTTCAGGGCAGCTATACGATTTCCTGGCAAATGTTTAACTTCCATTACCCTACTAAACTCTACCCCTTCTGATTGAGAGGCTGTACAAATGATCTACAACCCTCTCCAACAAAATAATTACATTTTCAGAACGAAAAATCATATACAGGATCCATGTGACTGACCAGACAGACATGGAGAGACCGAGGATGGACACAGACAGAAGGGAAAAAGGGATTGTGGAAATCTCCAATGGAAATCCCCTGGTAAAGGCATGTGTGATGTAGACGGTGCACTCACAGCCAGAAATGATCATGGCATGGCAGAAAATGGCACCGCTCCATGGAATCTGCTGGCGCTATTTAAATAAATGGACTGACAAGGGGGAAAGCAAAAAGATTAGGAGAAAGAACATTTGGCCAGGGAACTAAAAGCAAAGTGGAAACAAACTGTTGAGGCAGACTTCTCAATTTAATAGAAGCAAGCATGAGAGAGCAGAATGGGATAGAGAGGGGTAGTTAATAATAATAATAATAAAACATTAAAATGCTAAACGAGGCATAGACAAACTGATAGATCTGTTCCATATGGGAATCTTTGCCTAATTTCACAAATTACAAGAAAGGTCGGATATAATGATATGAATGTGTTATTCACAATTGCAACATTTTTAATTATTATATGTATTATATGCTCTCCTGGGTCAACACAAGCTCCGTATTCACATGGTTTCACTTCTATGTTAGAATTTTTGTTTTTTTATTTGTGTGGGTTTTTTTAGGTTTATCAGGAAGTGGAATGTCAGAGCTTAACATACAATATTCTCCAGAAATTTGGGGTAGAGTTAGCAAAAGTCTTTAGATGTGTCAATTATTCAGAGGTTACCAAGAAGGTTCTTCACCACAATTGCACATTTTGGTGGCCATCCCACAGCATATACAAATTAAATACCGTATTGGCTCGGATATAGGCCGCCCCCGTATTTAGGCCGCACCCTAAAATTTTGGTGCTTTTTTTAAAAAAAACGTTTTTTCTTTAAAAAAAGCACCAAAAAAAAACATGCTGCCACTCTGTCCCCCCCGAGATACGCTGCCACTGTCCTCCCTCCCCGAGATATGCTACCACTGTCCTCCCCCCCCGAGATATGCTGCCACTGTCCTCCCCCCCCCGAGATATGCTGCCACTGTCCTCCTCCTCCCCCCGAGATATGCTGCCACTGTCCTCCTCCCCCCCCAGAGATATGCTGCCACTGTCCTCCTCTGCCCCCCCCCCCGACTTACCGGAGCAGACTCCTGGGTGTGCCGGCACCGGAAGTTGTATACGCGTATTGCGTAGATGTCCCCCGCCGGCCCCGCAAGACACCCGGGATTCTGCTCCGGTAAGTCGGGGGTGGGCAGAGGTAAAACACATCGTGCGGACGGTCCGCACGATGCGCTTAGACAACCTCCCGTGCCGGCACCCCCCCCCCCCGGTGGGAAGTGCTGGCAGGGGAGGCTGTCTGAGCGTATCGGGGAGTAGGATGCAGGTCCCCTGCACCGCTGCGGGGGATCTGTATCCTAACCCCGCTGCCTGCCCGGCGCCCGGGACTACATGTCCCGGGCGTTGGGCGCTAGACCCCGAATATAGGCCGCACCCCCACTTTAAAGACTTAAAGTCAGGGAAAAAAGTGCGGCCTATATTCGAACCAATAGGGTATTACAGGTTACTGGGGTTCCTACTTTTATCTGTTAAAGTAACGATTGCAAGAATCTGAAACAGACTGATCCACCTACTATTGGGGAAGTGTTGGTGACACTCACATATTTATCAGATGGAGAGGATGACCAAGTGTATAAACCATACAATGGTTCAAATTTGATCTAACATGGCACTTACGGGCATACGTACAATAAATATTAACTCATGCTGATGCAACAAGATTCTAACAACAACAAAAACCTCAACAACAAAAAGTTATAAGCCACAAAAAAATGGTAAAAAGAGAATTGCAAACCAGAGAATATGGGTAAT